>NC_049234.1:1504405-1805286 GCF_011100685.1 Canis lupus familiaris
CTCTTGTTGGATAGATCCTTTAAGTATGATATAGTGTCCCTCTTCATCTCTCACTACAGTCTTTGGGGTAAATTTTAGTTTATCTGATATGAGAATGGCTACCCCTGCTTTCTTTTGAGGACCATTTGAATGGTAAATGGTTCTCCAACCTTTTATTTTCAGGCTGTAGGTGTCCTTCAGTCTAAAATGAGTCTCTTGTAGACAGCAAATAGATGGGTCCTGCTTTTTTATCCAGTCTGAAACCCTGCGCCTTTTGATGGGGTCATTAAGCCCGTTCACATTCAGAGTTACTATCGACAGATATGAGTTTAGTGTCATCATGATATCTATTCAGTCCTTGTTTTTGTGGATTGTTCCACTGAACTTCTTCTTAAAGGGGAATTTTAAGAGTCCCCCTTAAAATTTCTTGCAGAGCTGGTTTGGAGGTCACATATTCTTTCAGTTCCTGCCTGTCCTGGAAGCTCTTTATCTCTCCTTCCATTTTGAATGAGAGCCTTGCTGGATAAAGTATTCTTGGTTGCATGTTCTTCTCATTTAGGACCCTGAATATATCCTGCCAGCCCTTTCTGGCCTGCCAGGTCTCTGTGGAGAGGTCTGCTGTTACCCTAATACTCCTTCCCATAAAAGTCAGGGATTTCTTGTCTCTTGCTGTTTTAAGGATCTTCTATTTATCTTTGGAATTTGCAAGCTTAACTATAAAATGTTGAGGTGTTGAATGGTTTTTATTGATTTTAGGGGGGGATCTCTCTATTTCCTGGATCTGGATGCCTGTTTCCCTTCCCAGATTAGGAAAGTTTTCAGCTTTGATTTGTTCTACATATTCTGGCCCTCTGGCCCTTTCGGCGCCCTCGGGAACCCCAATTAAACGTAGGTTTTTCTTCCTCAGGCTGTCGTTTATTTCCCTTAACCTATCTTCATGGTCTTTTAATTGTTTGTCTCTTTTTTCCTCAGTTTCCCTCTTTGCCATCAACTTGTCTTCTATGTCACTCACTCGTTCTTCCACCTCGTTAATCCTCGTAGTTAGGACTTCTAGTTTGGATTGCATCTCATTCAATTGATTTTTAATTTCTGCCTGATTAGCTCTAAATTCTGCAGTCATGAAGTCTCTTGAGTCCTTTGTGGTTTTTTCTAGAGCCACCAGTAGCTGTATAATAGTGCTTCTGAATTGGCTTTTTGACATTGAATTGTAATCCAGATTTTGTAACTCTGTGGGAGAGAGGACTGTTTCTGATTCTTTCTTTTGAGGTGAGGTTTTCCTTCTAGTCATTTTGCTCAGTGCAGAGTGGCCAAAAAAGAAAAAAGAAAAAAGGAAGAAAAAAAAGAGAAAGAGAAAGAAAGGGGAGAAAAGGGGTGGGAGAAGCAAACAGAAATCAAAAAGAAAAAAAAAACACACGGGGAGTATCTTCTGATTCTGTGTACTTTAAGTCCCTTGACTTCCCCTGGAACTTGTCCATCTAGCTGGTCTTCTGGGGGAGGGGCCTGTTGTGCTGATTTTCAGGTTTAGCACTTGGGGGAGCTACTCTGCCCCCTGCCTGGTGCAGGGCTCAGTGGGGGTTGTTTACCCCGTGAGGCCCCAGGAGGAACAGCCCCAGTGGCGGAGGCAGCTCTGGAGCCCTGGAGTCAGCTCCCGCAGTCACCACGGAGCTCTCCGTCTGCAGGGCCTGGAGGCTCCGGGGCGGGGCCGCTGATCTGCTCAGCTCGGGGCAGGAGCGTCCTTGCTGTCCTGGGCCCTCCCGGCCTCTGCCTGTCCCGGGGGAGGCCGGGTCCTGGGCTGTGTCCCGGCGCCCTGTGCTGCGGGGCCTGCACTGTTGGATTGGCGCTCCCGCCCCGCAGCCCCCTCCGCGGAGCCGCCCCGAGCCCCCCCGAGCTGCTCCCGCCCCGCAGCCCCCTCCACGGAGCCGCCCCCGAGCCCCCCCGAGCTGCTCCCGCCCCGCAGCCCCCTCCACACGGAGCCTCTTCCTCTGCCCGAGCCCCCCCCAGCTGCTCCCGCCCCGCAGCCCCCTCCGCGGAGCCGCCCCCGAGCCCCCCGAGCTGCTCCCGCCCCGCAGCCCCCTCCACGGAGCCGCCCCCGAGCCCCCCGAGCTGCTCCCGCCCCGCAGCCCCCTCCGCGGAGCCGCCTCCGAGCCCCCCGAGCTGCTCCCGCCCCGCAGCCCCCTCCGCGGAGCCGCCCCCGAGCCCCCCCGAGCTGCTCCCGCCCCGCAGCCCCCTCCGCGGAGCCGCCCCCGAGCCCCCCGAGCTGCTCCCGCCCCGCAGCCCCCTCCACACGGAGCCTCTTCCTCTGCCCGAGCCCCCCCAGCTGCTCCCGCCCCGCAGCCCCCTCCGTGGAGCCGCCCCCGAGCCCCGCGAGCTGCTCCGGGTCCCCCGTGCGCGCTGCAGCCCTTAGGGAGCTCGGCGCACTCTCCCGGGGCGCAGGTGTCTGTTAGTGTCCCCGGGAGCCCGAGGGCATCCCCGCCCTCCTGGGTCCTGCTCCACCTCCCCGCGAGCCCCTTTCCCCCGGGAAGGTCGGTGCAGCTCCTGCTCCTCCGGGACGGGGCTCTCCTGTCCTGGGGACACTCGCCCCGGCCTCAGCCCGGCTCCTCGCGGGCCCTCCCCCTTGGAGGCCTTTTGTGTCTTTACTTCTTTTTCCCCGTCTTCCTACCTTGATAGAAGCGCGAACTCTTCTCACTGTAGCGTTTCAGGTGTTCTCTCTTTAATTCTCAGGCCGAATTGATAGATTTTCAGGATGATTTGAAGGTTTTCTAGGTAATTTGGTGGGGACAGGTGACTTGGGGACCCTACTCTTCCGCCATCTTGTTCCTCCCCTCGGGGAGTTTTAATTTGTTGGTTTTGATACATACAGGAAAACGTTTATCAAAAAATTTTTGTTTATTGTTGATACTTGGTGGTCTTAGAGTTCTTGTGTTAGAAAAGAAGCTTGAGGGCAGCCCGGGTGGCTCAGCAGCTCAGTGGTTTAGTGCTGCTGTCAGCCCAGGGCGTGATCTTGGAGACCCCGGATCGAGACCCACGTCAGGCTCTCTGCATGGAGCCTGCTTCTCCCTCTGCCTGTGTCTCTGCCTCTCTCTCTCTCTCTCTCTCTTTCTCTCTCATGAATAAATAAATTAAATCTTAAAAAAATTTTTTTAAAACTTGAATTTCTGATAATTTGAAAAAAATAACTTTTCTGAAAAAGAATGCTGGAATGGAGAGGCATATCTTGGACTTAGAAACACTTGAAATTTATAATATTTTGGATGAGAAGTAATGATGTTAAGTACCCAGAAAATACATGCTTATCTGGACTTAATCAAAAAAGCATTGCTTTTAACTTCTGAGTTAAGATTTATTTTTATAAAAAATTTTTAGTATTCAAGGATTTCATAATTAAAATGTACTCTCTGTCTTGTCTTTTGAGTACTACTGTGATTTCAAGAGTCCTTTCCAACCTCTACTGGTACATGGAATTTAAAAATTACAGACATCATCTGGTGGGGATGACTCTGAAGATTCTTCCAGTTATATAAGAACCATTTTATTAACAAGCATCCATCCATCCATCCATCCATCCATCCATCCATCTATTATTTAAAAGGGATTTATTTATTTATTTGAGAGAGTGAGAGCAGGAGAGCATGTGAGCTGGGGGAGGGGCAGAGAGAGAGAGAGAGAAGCTGACTCCCTGCTGAGCGTGGAGCCTAGTGTGGGACTTGATCTCAGGAACCTGAAATCATAATGTGAGCCAAACCAAGAGTTAGATGCTTAACCAAGGCACCCCAATAACAAGCATTATTAAGCTTCTTGCTGGAATCTATAAATAGAAATACAACAATATAATCCTTCACCCTGTTTGCTTAAAATTTAAGCCAGATGTGGATAACTTCATATAATCAGCAAAATTAAAATGCCAAATCAGTAATAATACCTATGAAGTATTTAGAGTTAAACACATCTGTATTGGCTCTAAGTTATACCATACTAATACTCTTTTATTCCAAGTTATTATACGTCAATTCATATTTTATATATCATTAATTCAGAGGGTAGTTGTCTCTTTATATTGGCTTTATAAAGTTCATAGGCTCAAGCTATTATATGCTAATATGATTAAGATATATGTTGGAGTTTTAGGTCTGTTTATGAAAGAGATGAAGAAATACTTGAAATTAATAAAACTAATAATTTGGACAATAGAAAAGATTTTACTGAGGTGTATGAGTAAATTGATAAATTTTATAATTATATCTTGATTTATAATCTATAGTTTGATTATATTGTCCTCTAAGTTCATTTTATTTTTTAAATTCTTTTTAACCAATTTCTTTTTATTTTTAATTTTTATTTATTTATGATAGTCACACAGAGAGAGAGAGAGAGAGGCAGAGACATAGGCAGAGGGAGAAGCAGGCTCCATGCACTGGGAGCCCGATGTGGGATTCGATCCCGGGTCTCCAGGATCGCGCCCTGGGCCAAAGGCAGGCGCTAAACCGCTGCGCCACCCAGGGATCCCTAAGTTCATTTTAAATTGAGGAATTGGTTTTAAATGTTACTATGTAATTTATAGGATTGTAGATTTGTTCATTCTGATATCGTGCAGGATCGCTGTGATGGGAATTCTACATGATGAAAATCCTGAATAAAGAACAATGACAAATTGCAGATAAATTAAAGAGAGACTTTTATGAGATCTGATCATTTTCCAAAGGGTTTTATTTGTGGTGAATCAAAGTTTGGTTTTTGTCTCTTCTATGAACCAAAATTTTCATTGAAATTCAGAATTGACCAGGAAAAATGCTAGTGTAGTTTCTTGGTTTTAGAATATAAATAATATAATCTATTAGTAAATCGTGAAGTGATGTGTTTGTTCTACCTTGGTTTGTATATAGCATGGTTCATAGAGTTGCAGATCTTTTTCTATAGTACATTACTTGAATATTGCCATATATACATTCAGACATAGCACTATTTTATGTTCAAATAAACACATATATCACATACACATATATGTAATACCTGAAATTTCTGTGCAATATACTTGTATCTATACTTTGCTTCTTTTCACGTTATTTTAAGTCATTAATCACCTAGTACTCATCTTGACAAATGCACTCCTTAATCCCCATCACCTATTTAACCCATTCACCCACCCACCTCCCCTCTGGTAACCATCAGTTTGTTCTCTGTAGTTATCAGTCTGTTTCTTGGTGTGCCTCTCTCTCTCTTTGCCCTTTACTCCCCTTTATTTCCTAAATTCTGCATGTGAGTGAAATCATATATCTTTGACTTCGCTTAACACACTCTCTAGCTCCATCTTATGTCATTGTACGTGGTTAGATTTCATTCGTTTAGTGACTCAGTAATATTCCTTTGTGTATGTATATATGTACCACATCTTCTTTATCCATCAACTGATAGACACTTGGGCTGCTTGCATTCTTGGCTATTGTAAATGCTACTATAAACAGAGGGGTACATGTATCCCTTTGAATTTGTTTTTGTATTCTTTGGGTAAATATTTAGTAGCTCTATTTTTAATCTTTTGAGGAGCCTCCACACAGTTTTCCGTAGTGACTGCACCAATTTGCATTCCCACCAACAGTGTACAAGGGTTCTTTTTTCTCCACATTCTCGCCAACATTTATCATTTCTTGAGTTGTTGATTTTAGCCATTCTGACAGGTATGAGGTGATATCTCATTATTTGATTTGCATTTCCCCGATGATAAATGATGATGAGCATCATTTCATGTGTCTGTTGGTCATCTGAATGGAGATCTTTGGAGAAATACCTTCTTTGGAGAAATACCTGTTCAGATCCTTTGCCCATTTTTAATTGGATTATTTGTTTTTTTGGTGTTGGATTTTTTAAGTTCTTTATATACTTTGGATTCTAACTCTTTATTAGATATTTCATTTGCAAATATCTTCTCCCATTCTGTACACTGCCTTTTAGTTTTGTTGATTGTTTCCTTCACTGTGCAGAATCTTTTTATTTTGCAGTCCCAATAGTTTATTTTTGCTTTTGTTTCTCCTACCTCAGGATAGATATCTAGAAAAATTATTGTCTGTGCTCTTGTCTCATCTCAGAGTTTTATATTTCTGTCTCACATTTAGGTCTTTAAACCATTTTGAATATATCTTTGTGTATGATACAGGAACATGGTCCAGTTTCCTTCTTTTGAATGTTGATGTCTGGTTTTCCCAACATCATTTTTTGAATAGACCATCTTTTGCCATTGGGTATTCTTTCATGCTTTGTCAAGGATTAATTGACCATATAATTGTGGTTTACTTCTGGATTATCTATTCTGTCCCATTAATCTTTGTGTCTATTTTTGTGCCAGTACCATACTATTTTGATTACTGCAGCTTTGTAATATAACTTGAAATCTGAAATTGTGATGCCTACAGCTTTGCTCTACTTTTTTCAAGATTGCTTTGGCTATACAGAGTCTTTTGTGGTTCCACATAGATTTCAGGATTAAATATTTGTTCTAATTCTGTAAAAAATGCTCTTGGTATTTTGATAGGGATGGCATGAAATGTGTAGGTTGCTTTGAGCAGTAGAGACATTTCAACAATGTTTCTTCTTCTAATCCATGAGCATAGAATGTCTTTGCATTTCTTTGTGTCATCTTCAATTTCTTTCATCATTGTTCTATAGTTTTCAGAGTACAGGTCTTTCACCTCTTTGGTTAAGTTTATTCCTAGATATTTTATTGTTTTTGATCTAATTGTAAATGGGATTGCTTTGTTAATTTCATTTTCTGGTGCTTCATTATTAGTGTACAGGAATGCAACAGATTTCTGTGGAATGATTTTGTATGCTGTGACTTTACTGAATTCATTTATCAGTTCTGGTAATTTTTTGGTGGTCTGTGGTTTTTCTACTATAGTATTGAGTCACTTGCATGCAAGTAAGGAAAATTTTACTTCTTCCTTGATGATTCCTTTTATTTCTTTTTGTTGTCTGATTGCTGTGGGTAGCACTTCCAGTACTATGTTGAATAAAATAGGTGGGAGTAGACATCCTTTTTTGTTCCTAAGGTTAGGGGAAAGGCTCTCAGTTTTTCCCCATTGAGGATTATGTTAGCTATGTATTTTTCGTATATAGTCCATATTATATTGAGGTATGTTTCCTCTAAACTTACTTTGTTTGGAAGTTTTCCTTTTCTATTTTTTGGAATATGCTTTTTTTCACTTTATAGTGTTCTGCATTATATTTGTGTCATTAGTTATATGTGCGCTTCATAATATAATAGCTGATTGATGTTCCATTAAAGAAATTATCATAGTTTGACTGTAGATGTTGATATTATTTACATAGTTATTATTATAAATAATACTACAGATGAACAGATTTGTGCCATTTTTCTGTGCATATATTTAAGAGCATTTACAAATGTTACAGTAGGATTCCAAGAACTAAAATTGCTGGATCAGTGAGTATGTACATTGAAAATTTTGATGGGTAATTCCAAAGTGGCTTTCAAAATGCCTGTACCCATTTCCATTTCTTTTAGCAACCATGAGAGTGTTTTATCTTTCATAGCCTTATCTGTATTAGAATTTCATTCATTTAATACTCATCTGCCATTGGAAAATTATCTTTTTGTTTTACCTTGGATTTCTTTGCCATTAATGAAGTTGAGCTTTAGTGAAGGCTGGTTGTATTTATTCTGTGATTTGTCTGTTTATATTTTTTGCTGATTTTTCTGTTTGTTATGTATCTTTTTTCTTAGTAACTTTTAGGAGGTTTCCTATATTGTGAATATTATCTGTGTTACCTATTTTTCTAATATTTTCTTCTAGTTTCACTTTTGCTTTCAATTTTGGTTATGGCTTTTTATTGTTCAGAAGTTCTAAGCTTGCTTATTGATTGATTGATTGATTGAGGCTTCACACCCAGTGTGGAGTCCAATGCAGGCCTTGAACTCAAGGCCCTGAGGTAGTCAGATGCAAAATTGACTGAGCTCTGCCAGGCGCCTCAGAAGTTCTGAGCTTTTCATTGTGAAAGCTGTCTATAATTATCTTTACAGTTTTAGAGTTTTATGTCTTGAATGTGAAGATGAGAAGAAAACTTTGAAATATCACAAATTATTAATTGACACAGTTTGAGATTACTATTAAATCTCACTTGTGCAGTCTTTGCCAGTTGAGAAATAAGACGCATGAGTCAGATAGAAGGAGACCAGTTATTAACTTAATGTCTGATAAAATTGATTAACAGATCTGGAGAGAATGAAAGAGACCAGTAGGAAAAATAAAAACACAGTCATGATGCAATCCAGTTCTTCTACATTCTCTGTACCTGAAGTGGACTGAAAAAAACATGCAACAGTATAGCTGACTCACTTTGAGTTTCTAACCAAGGAATACAGAAAGCTCCTTAATGTTGTAAAGGGATCGTGTGTGTCATTGTTTCAGATTACTTAGGCTGTTGCCTAAAGCACTCATAACCTCCCCTGCCATCCTTGTTCTGAATGATGACATTCTTTTTTAACTGAGAAAGCTGAAGTGAGTCAGTGGCTCTAATTGAGCTCTATATTCTCAGTGTTATACTTGGCTAAAAAATGGAAAGGTCAGTGATGGTCAAAGTCTTAGTGGTAGAAGCTAATTAGAATCAAAGGATGTGCAGGGCAGCCCGGGTGGCTCAGTGGTTTGGTGCCACCTTTGGCGCAGGGCGTGATCCGGGAGACCCGGGATCGAGTCTGTGTCAGGCTCCCTGCATGGAGCCTGCTTCTCCCTCTGCCTGTGTCTCTGCCTCTCTCTGTGTGTGACTCTCATGAATAAAAAAAATAAAATATTTTGTTTTAAAAAAGGGTGTGCAAAATTTGGTTAAATGGGAAAAAATAAAGTATATATGTACATAAATAAGTGCTTACTAAATATTTTTGTATGATATGAATTGGGCTTAACAATAAAATTGGCAAGTTTAGAGGACAGTGACAGAATCTATAGTAAACTAAAAAATAAGACAAATGCAGTTTTTACACTATTTTACTTCTAGTTCCCACCATCCTTTTCTTTCTGCTCTGTGGACATATATTTTAGTTCTTTGTGTAATTTTACCCCACACTGTATTGTTATTATTCCTACTCCAAATAGTTCGGAGTTTTAAGGGAGATTTAAAGATACACATGCACACACACACATACATATGCAGGTGTGTCTGTATATAACTGTAATTGTATATATAAATAAAAATAGCATATTTTTAAAGCAATCTTATTTACATATTTAGTGTTTCTGGTGTTCCTCATTTTCTAGAATTGAATTTCTATCTGGTATATTTCCTTTCATTCTAAAGTACTTCTCTTAATTTCTAGTAGTGCAAGTTTTTAGGAGACAAATTGTTTTTGTTGTTTTGTCTTCATTTTTAAAACATACTTTCAACAGACATAATTCTAGATTGTCTTCTCTTACTTCAGCACTTTAAAGATAACCATTCCACTGTCTTTGCATCGCTGTTATTTCTGATGAGGAGTTATTCTGTTTTCATCATGGTTTCTTTATATGTAATGTCTTTTTTTTTCCCCCTGAGTAATTTCAGAATTTTTTTCTGTTTGCTTTCCTGCAATTTGACTGTGATGTGTCTAGATCTGTTTTTCTTTTTAATTATTCCTCTTGGTGTTTGCTTAGGTTTTTTTTTTTTTTTTAATCTGTCTGTTGGTATTATTTATCAGTTTTGAAAAGAAATTTTCAAAGAATTTTTCACCTCCAGTATTATTTTTAAAATTCTAATATTTCCATTTGTCTCTTTTTAATAGTTTCTTTTTCTCTATTGCAGTTCCCCTTTAGTTCATGTACACTACCTCAGAGTTGTTTTAAAATCTTTGATAATTCCAGTATTTATGCTACCTTTTGAACTTGGGCTATTGATTGTTTTCTTTTTGATGATGGTTATTTCTTTTCTTTTACTGTCCTTTATAATTTTTTAAATGAATGTCAAATGTTGTGTATAAAAAGAATAATAGGGACGCCTGGGTGGCTCAGCGGTTGAGCATCTGCCTTCGACTCAGGGCGTGATCCTGTAGTCCTGGGATTGAGTCCTGCATCGGGCTCCCTGCAGGGAGCCTGCTTCTCCCTCTGTCTGTGTCTCTGCCTTTCTCTCTGTGTCTCTCATGATAAATAAATAAAATCTTAAAAAAAAAAAAGAATAATAGTACCTACTTTATGCCCATAAAACAACATGCCTCTTCTGTCATGTTATTAGTGTAGTTGTACCTGGTTTTTGCTTCTCCTCCTTTATTTTTAAATTTTTACTATTGATTATATTGGGTGTTATTCTGATGTTGGCAAATTGAACACCAATAAAAAATAAATTTATTATTAAAATTAAAAAAATAAATTTTTACTATTGAAGTAGAATTGACATGCACTTATTTACTGGCGTAAAACATAGTGGTTCAATTGTGTACATTGCTTACCATGTTAAGTGTAGTTGCTATCTGTCACCATATAGCATTACTAAAATAATATTGACTATATTCTCTATGCTTTATGTTCTTTGTTTTTATTCTGTAGTTGAGCTGGGTCAAGTTCTTTATTTCAATGGAGTGTGACATAGGTTTCACATTTTTTTATGAGCAGGATCACAATTTTTGTTTCAGTATGGTTTGTGATTTTTCTCTCACTTCTTATCTGTGCTCAGACCTAACATGCCTTGTTCGCTTGTTCTTAGAGGGGGATCTGTCTTAGTTCCACTTTTCTTCTCCTAGTCACAGATAGCCCTGTTTGGTGCTCATTGGAAAGTTCGGAATGACGGTGGGATTTCCCTTAGTTCTCCTTCTTTGCTCTCAGAAGTCATCAGACTCCATGCACCTGCTGTAGGTAGGGTCTTCCTCATTTCTTCAGTCGTATGCTATGCCATTCTCATGAATATTTGGTGGAGGTTTGTTGAAAAAATGCCGGGTAGGTACATTCCTATTGTGTCTATTATTCTCAGAGATTCTACATTGTCATGCCAGTCCCCAAACTGGTCTTTAAACATTTGTTAAAATTTCTCTTGTTTTTTTTCTTAACAACTTGTTTCTCCTCCTACTGCTACACCAAGAATGAAAGCCACTATTCATTCCTTCCTGCCTATGACTGGCCTTTCACTTTTATTTTTGTTCATGAGATTTCTTTGCAAACACTGCTATATCTGATGAATGTTGAAAAGCTTTAATAGGTTGGTTATATGGCTTATTTTGTTATGATGGGATAGAGTTCTCTTGTGATTTTCTATATCCTAGGGGAAGGCTTGGTAATTGTTAATTAAGTAACATGAGCTACCATACTTACATACCTTAGAGTCTTATGATTCAGTTGTACTAAACTTGACGATTACCTTGAATAAAGTTACCAGTAGTTGGCAGCTCAACCCTGCCCTGTCATTTCTTGCCTGTGATTACTCTATCTTGCCTTTATTCTCCACCCATAGTTTTGATTCTTTTTTATTTATTTAAACTGACCAAAATTCATGAAATTATTCTTAAAAAAAAAGAGTAGCAAATAATTTCTTAAGAGATATACAAATCTAAAATATCCTTACTTTACTATAGCTACATAATAGAAAAATAGTGAGTTTTAGCCACTGAAGCTTAGATGAACATGAATATGTTTATGTTTTTTATCTCATTCATTGGTTTAACGTAAGATACAGGATGCTTGTCCCCTTTTATACCTTGATATTTTACAAGACCATCTTATTGGCCAACAAAGTTTTAGAGCTAACAAGCATGTATGTTTAATTATAATCCTTTGCACTTTTGTTCTGTCACTCTTTTTTCATTCTAATTCTTCAGTTTAGGATGTAACTGAAATGACAGTTGGTGCCTTAGTTTAATTAATTTGTGAAGCCTGAGTGGAATGTGCGTAAGTGAGTCATTTTGGCAGTGAGCAGAGAAATAAAGCACACTTTTCTCATTAGTTGTCTCCCAGGCTAAAATTAAACAGAATAATATATTGTCAAATTTTAGTGATTTATGGGGTATCTGTTCTGAGTAAACTCAAGATTAGACTAGTTGTCTACGCATGTCAGAACATGTGTGTTATTTTTAAAGGCGAGGTCTTGTAAATTGAGCATAATATGAAAATATCCCTTTAAATTTAAAAGAACTTTATTTCTAAATTTCAACTAAATTGATATTAAGTTAATAGATAATTCTCTTTTATCACCTGCTTAACATTCGCAGGCTGGCTATTATGTCATTCAGTCATCTCTGACATAATGTAATCAAATAACTTTTATGAACATTTGTTGGTGAGGAATAAAATAGGGTTTTAAGGTTAGTTTTCAAATCACAGTATTTTGGTGCATTTGTTTTCGTTTTCCTGTCTCTAAAACTTCAATTAAAAAGGAATGCTACTGGGGATCCCTGGGTGGCTCAGCGGTTTGGTGCCTGCTTTTGGCCCAGGGCACGGTGCTGGAGTCCTGGGATCGAGTCCCGTGTCGGGCTCCAGGCATGGAGCCTGCTTCTCCCTCTGTCTGTGTCTCTGCCCCTCTCTCTCTCTCTCTCTCTCTCTCTTTCTGTCTCTCTCTCTGTGTGTGCGTCTATCATGAATAAATAAATAAATAAATCTTAAAAAAAAAAAAGGAATGCTACTAACTCAATGAGAAAGTTTTTAAAAAAAATTTCTCAGTACATTTAATTTTTGGTGCATCTGAAAAGACTTTTAAAATAACTTGCCCACTTTGGAGAATGTCTAATTTTTGAATTTACTTTGGTTCTTTGAAGTTCACATACTATTAAATTTATAAACTTCTTTGTTTATATAGGGTTTGTGGGTGTATTTTTCATCATAATTTTTTAAAAGTTTGTGTTTATCCTGAGAACATGTATGTAGTGAGTTGTGTCTGCATGGCTATGGAAAAGGATGAGATTTCTTTGTCTTTGCATCTCCTGATAGAATCTCTGTGATTTGTACAATACATTGTAGTTAATACTAATAAATAATAGAAATGATTTGTTTAATAAAATATATCTGTGTTTTTTAAAAGTTTTTAATTTTCAGTTAGTTAACATGTAGTTTAATATTAGTTTCAAGTGTACAATTTAGTGTTTCAGCAATTCCATACATCGCCCGGTGCTCATCACAGGTGCACCTCCTTAATCCCCGTTTTCTATTTCACGCATCCCTCCACCCACCTCCCCTGTGGTAACCATCAGTTTGTTTTCTGTAGGTAGGACTTTGTTTCTTGATTTGTTTCTTTTTTCCTTTATATTTATTTGTGTCTTAAATTCCGCCTGTGAGTTTAATCGTATGGTGTTTGTCATTCTCTGACGTATTTCACTTAGCATAATAATATCTAGCAAATGGCAAGATTTCATTCCTTTTTATGGCTGAGTAATATTCCATTGTGTGTGTGTGTGTGTGTGTGTGCATGCATGCATGTGCGTGTGTATCACATCTTTTTTATCCATTCATCAGTCAGTGGACATTTGGGTTGTTCCACAATTTGGCTGTTGTAGATACTTCTGCTATACATATCAAAATGCCTGTATCCCTTCAAATTAGTACTCTTGTGTTGTTTGAGTAAATAACTAGTCGGCAGTGGCTGGATCATAGGATGGTTCATTCTATTTTTAACTTTTTGAGGATCCTCCATACTGTTTTCCAGAGTGGCTGGATCAGTTTGCATTCCCACCAACAGTTCCAGAAGATTCCCCTTTCTCCACATCCTGGCCAACACCTATTATTTCTTGTGTTGATGATTTTAGCTTTTCTCACAAGTGTCAAGTGATACCTCATTGTAGTTTTTGAGATGCATTTATTTTTAATTATACATTTTGACTTTATTGGGCTTCTTGAGTTTGAGGCTTACTGTCTTCCAACAATTTTGTAAAATTCTCAACTGTTTTTAGCAATATTGCCTCTTCCCCATTTTTTGGTATCTCCCTCTGGAATCTAACATATGTTTAGTTTTCTTAGTCCTCATATCTCTTAACATCATTTTATTTTTTTTTAAGATTTTAATTTATTCAGAGACACAGAGAGAGAGAGACAGGCAGAGACATAGGCAGAGGGAGGAGCAGGCTCCATGCAGGGAGCCCGACGTGGGACTCTATCCCAGGTCTCCAGGATCACACCCCAGGCTGCAGGCGGCGCCAAACCACTGCGCCACCGGGGCTGCCCTTAACCTCATTTTAACAATCTTCTTTCACTTTTCTCTTTCAAATGCATTCTAAATGAGCTCATGTGCTTCTTCCACTTCACTTTTTTTCTCTTCAACTATAGTTAATCTGCTATTTAACCTGCCCAATGAGTTTATTTACATCAAGAACTGTCATTTTATAATTGCCATTTTCCTTTAAAATACATACTTTCTGTGGGATCCCTGGGTGGCTCAGTGGTTTAGTGCCTGCCTTTGGCCCAGGGCGTGATTCCTGGAATCGAATACCACATCAGGCTCCTTGCCTGCTTCTCCCTCTGCCTGTCTCTGCCCCCCCTCCCCCGCCCCCGTCTCTCTCTCTTCTCTATGTCTCGCATGAATAAATGAATAAAATCTTTTAATATATATATTATTTTAATATATATGTATATATATTCTTTCCCGATACTTTCTCATTGTTTGATAATCTGCAGGATACCATACTTTTGCATTTTAAACATTTTATACCTAGATGTTTGTTTTCTATATTTGAATATTTCCAGTATTTGAAAAGTCTAAATTTGTTGTTTGTTGATTTTTCTGACTGTCTCTCACAGTGGCTTGCTTTTGTAGTGCTTGCTAATTTTTTGTTAAGAGAACCATTCACAGTTCATAATTTTTGATAGTTACATGACAGTGAATTGGAAACTTTTCAAACAGAAAATTTTATTCTGCTAGTGGCCAGAGAGATAAACCTCAACAAGAAAATTTAAGGCTTATCTACCTCTGTTTTTTCTTGGCCACAGTTTGAGATTCCTAATTATATTCTCCATCATGGCAGTTGTACTTTTTTTTTTATATTCCCTTTTTAAGAGGTAACATATCTCACATCTTTTCAATAATTATTTTGATGTTTATTCCCATATTTTTAAATAATATGACTTTTCTTGATCTTTCACTTTAGAGCAAAATTTATTGATGTCTTACTGTGCAAAATGATATTTGGCTAACTTTCAGTCTCTCTTGTTCACATCATACATTCCTCTTACATATACCTACTCTCAAAATTGTTATTACCATGTTTGATTAATCAATGAATGTATTTTTTCAGAATTTACATATCTCTGTCTATAAATATTCATGGTACAATCATGTTGTATCTTATAATTAGGTTATCATTTCTGTCATAGCATGTGTTTTTCCTGTATTTAATAATTGTTTTATCGCTGTTCTGAGGGCACTGGGGTGGTTCAGTCAATTAAAGGTTTGACTCTTGATATTGGCTCAGGTCATGATCTCAGGGTCATCAGATCGAGCCCTGCATCCAGCTCTGTGCTGAGCATGGAGCCTGCTTGGGATTCTGGTTCTCCCTCTCCTTCTGCCCCTCCCTATGTTCTCTCCCTCAAAGTAAATAATAAATATACTTTAAATATTATTATTATATTTTTCACATACTTGTCACTAATTCAGTATTTTCATTTGGGGCATTCCTGTCACTCTCCTCCTGTGTTGGATCTTTCATCTCCTAGATCCCACATTCTTCTATCTTGTTTTGCAATTGCTTTTTGTGGAACACATTTCTTATTGTTAAACATATGTTATTTGTGGTATCTTTAATATTCATTGTGATATTTATTATAAAACAAATTATATTACAGTGAGCTTATCTGATAAACACTTCATAGTAATTTAAATCTGACTGTAATTTCATTTCTTTATATGTAATTTAGAAAAGTCTGAACTTTAAGATTGAATTATTTATTCTTGAATTTAAAATTTTAAAACTCTTCATTTAAATGTATACAGTTTCTTTAAAATTAAGATTTTAATTTTTATGCTTTCTATTACAGGAAATAATAAATATGTTAAGTTGTATTTTCTAATTGACTTCAGTTATGACTCCCCTTTTTCAATTATCCTGTGTTTAGTTTCTCCTAGTCAATCCTTTTTGATATGTATTTGACTTAATCATTGCTCAGCAGCACATCCATTGGTACATGGAAGTGGGCAGGATTGCAGCAGAATGCTGCCCCAAATCTATACTGAATCTGGGTCCCTGGGAAAAGAAGAACTAAAAGGTTAAATAGGAATACACATGATATTTTTACTTGTTTGAAAATTATGTGCAAAAATTTAAAATGGGGGTATTTCTCTTGCTTACTTCCCTACATCTTCCTATCTCTTATCTCTGGTAGTTTACTTTTCATAGGAGTTGGTACTAACAGTAATTGTTTAGATAATCTGCAGTGTTATAGAACCAGATTTTTGCACCTAACCTGAGAACCTATCTACCTTTTATTATGACTCTCTACCCCTACCATGTGGCCATTACTTTTCTAGAAACTGGAGATATAGTTGAGAGCAAAACTGACGAATACCTCTTATTTGATATCCCATGTCCCAGTAGAGCTAATAATATTTTATCAGAAAGTATATGTAGAGATGCAGAAATGTATTTATGAATGCACATAACCTGCATGTAAATTAAGAGTGGGATGTTACGCTTTAGTTAAATCCTGTGTGATTGCTTTTTATCAGAGAGGGACTAATATACTTTCCTAGGATCAAATTTCAACTTCAGCTTTGTGTTTTATGTCAGAATGCTAGCCTGTGTTTCATCTAGGCAGATGTCTCTCTGGCTTCTGAACACTTAAAGCTGTAATTTGCAGTGATTTATTGAGTGGTTGTAATAATCCTTCCTTTAACATCGTGAATTAAGTTTGTAATATAAACAGAAAAAGAAGATAATATTCTGTTCTCATGACTGATATGGAAATTGCTCTTTGCCTAAAGAATAAAGCATATTATTAAAGACAAATTCACTTTTTTAATAAATTTTTTAAAGATTTATTTATTTATTTATTCATGAGAGACACACAGAGAGAGGCAGAGACATAGGCAGAGGGAAAAGCCGGCTCCTTCCAGGGAACCTGATGCGGGACTCGATCCTGGAACCCCGGAATCACGACTTGAGCCAAAGACAGATGCTCAACCACTGAGCCACCTAGGTTTCCCAAATTCACTAAAAAAAAAAAAATTATTTAAATGCAATTTAGTTAACAATGTATTATTAGTTTCAGGGGTGGAATTTAGTGATTCATCAGTTGCATATAATACCCAGTGCTCATTGCATCAAATGCTCATTACCCAGTTACCCCATTCCCTTAGACTTTCCCTTCGAGCAATCCTCAGTTTGTTTCCAATAGTTAAGAGTTTATGGTTTGCCTCCCTCTCTGCTTTTGTCTTATTTTATTTTTCTTTATCTTGCCCTATGTTCATCTGTTTTGTTTCTTAAATTCCACATGAGTGAAATCATGTGGTAGACTAATTCACTTTTGATGAGATATAATTCTTTTTCCATAAAATTCACTATTTTTAAAGTGCATAATTTAATGGTTTTCTAGTATATTTACAAAGTTGTGCAACAATCACCATTTTCTAATTCTGGAACATTTTAATCACTCCCCAAAGAACTGCATATCTATTAGCAGTTACTTTCCATTCTTTCCTCCCCTCAAACACTGGCATTCACTTTTTGTGTCTATGGTTTTTGCCTGTTCTAACGATTTCATTTAAGTGGAATCATGCAATGTGTGGTTTTCTGTGACTAGCTTCTTTTACTTAGCATGTATTCAAGGTAGTATAGCATGAATCAATACTTGATTCCTTGAGATAAACAAGTAATTTTCCATTATATGGCTATATCATATTTTGCTTATCCATTCAACGATTCCTGGACATCTGTGTCATTTCCACCTTTGGGCTATTATGAATACTGCCTTGAAAAGTTGGGTACAGAGTTTTGAGTAGAGTGATTTTAGTTCTCTTGGTACATACCTAGGAATAAAATTGTTGGGCCATATTATGTCTGTATATTTTGCCTCTTGAAGAAATGCCAAAGTGTTTTTGAAAGTATTTGTACCATTTTATGCTCCCACCAGCAGTATATGAGAGCTCAAATTCCTCCACATCTTTGTCAGCACTTGTTAATTTGTCTTTTTTATTATAGCTGTCCTACTTGGAGTGAAGTGATATAAAGCTTGCTATTTTTTTAATGAGGAATTAAAACTATTTTAAAATCTTGATTTTTAGGTGCCGTGCTTCTTTGTAGCGTACAAGGAGTAGCAGTTAATATTGACCCAGTCTTATATAACTGGCTTGTTTATCAGCCTCAGAAACGAACCAGTAGACATATGCAGCAGGTGAGAAATTTTTATAATTCTCTTAATGAACAAATCTTTTTCTCAGTATTTGTTAGAGTTATACATAGTCTGCATTGATTTTTTTTTTTAATGGATGTACCACAAGTCCTTTGTCCTCTGCTCTACCTGTTTCAAATAATTGTATTCTTTCATTTCTAGACAGAAAATTATAGCTCATAGAGAGTTTCATTGACCATTGAGATGAATTTCTAAGCAATTGCTGGTAAAGCGAAACACTGGAGAGAATAGTTTAAGTAGTCCTATTTTACTGACCTCTTTTTCCTCATGGTGCCTAGATGTGTATTCTGAGTGTCTGATGCATGAGAATTGCATAGTAAATGTTAGCTATTGTTTTTATTATCTCTGTATTTCCTCTTCATCTTTGGGTTTACTCAACAAGCATTCGTTGAGTGCCAAACCCCTGGATTGGGATAGTTGGTGTAAAAGAGTTAGGATATATGCTTATTTAAAAGGGTATAAATAAAAAAAAAAATAGAAGGTTATAAATCACAAAGTAAAAAGTAGCTAATTTTAGTTTCTGGAATGCTTAAATGGAATTCTTACAGATGGGTTTTATTATTCCCATTTTAAAAATGAAGAAACTGGGGCAGCCCGGTGGCTCAGTGGTTTGGCGCCACCTTCAGCCAAGGGTGTGATCCTGGAGACCTGGGATCGAGTCCCATGTCAGCTCCCTGTGTGGAGCCTGCTTCTCCCTCTGCCTGCGTCTCTGGTTCTCTCTCTTTCTGTGTCTCTCAGGAGGAAATAAATAAAATCTTAAAAAAAAATAAATAAAAAATGAAGAAACTGATGCTTATTGACATTTAACATAACCTACCTTATTGTCACATGTAGTAAATGGCAGAACTAAATGATTCTCAGGCCAAATTTATGCTATCTTTTTTTTTTTTTAATTTATGCTATCTTGCATTGCATTTTCCCATTGACTTAGTTGTAATTTTGTTATATTCTAATTGAAATAACTTTGCATCTTTTTTTTTTTTTTAATATGGAATATTTCATGAATTTCTCTGTCATCCTGCACAGGGGACATGCTAATCTTCCCTTTATTGTTCCAGTTTTAGTATATGGACTGCCAGTGTGAGCACTGCATCTTCATTTTTTAAATTTAAATTCAATTAATAAACATATAATATATTACTGGTTTCAGAGGTGGAGGTCAGTTAATGATTCATGAATCTTAACACTCAGTGCTCATAACATCGCAGTACTACATCTTTTTTCTGAAGTAACTTAAAGTTAGTTGATAGAAAAAATACACAATTTTATAATTATATAAGACAAAAATTGACAGAGACACAGGCAGAGAGAGAAGCAGGTTCCCTGCAGGGAGCTCAATAGGGGACTCTATCCCCAAACCCGGGATCACACCTTTAGCCAGAGGCAGACCCTCAACCGCTGAGCCACCCAGCCATCCCAAATTATTTGTTATAAGTGGAGGTTTATGCCTTTGATCCCATTTGCTCCACTGCTCCCATGAGTTTGTCTTTATTTATTTTTTTTTTAAGATTTTATTTGAGAGAGAGAGCACACAAACGGGAGCTGAGCAGAGAGCCCAGGGTCCTGGGATTATGATGCCAGCCAAAGGCAGATGCCTAAGTGACTGAGCCACCCAGGAATCCTTCTTTTTTTTTTTTTTCCTTTCTTTTTAAATATACCACATACGAGTGAAATTATGGTATTTTTCTTTTTCTAACTGATTTCATTAGCCTAATTGCCTTATTAGGTCCATCCATGTTGTCACAAATGAGAAGACTTCCTTCTTTTTTATGGCTGAATAATATCCCATTGTTTTGTAAATTCTCATTGGTGGTTTTATTTATTTATTTATTTATTTATTTATTTATTTATTTATTATTTATTTATTTATTTATTTATTTATGATAGTCACACACACACACAAAGAGAGGGAGAGAGAGAGAGAGAGAGAGAGAGAGGCAGAGACACAGGCAGAGGGAGAAGCAGGCTCCATGCACCGGGAGCCGGACGTGGGATTCGATCCCGGGTCTCCAGGATCGCGCCCTGGGCCAAAGGCAGGCGCTAAACCGCTGCACCACCCAGGGATCCCTCATTGGTTGTTTTATAAATGATGCAATTATGTCCCCATTCCTAGAGATATTCCTGAAGGTCTAATCATGTTCTAACAGCTCAAATAGATTATACATTCATTTGATTGATACCAGACATCTTTAAAGGTTTTGATGCTTACTTTTATTTTTATTATACTGTTTTATAACTATTTAAAATTAAGTATAAATATATATTTAAAAATATTTTTCTAAGTTCAAAAATAATAGATTTATTTAAAAATAAAACTAACAGGGGATCCCTGGGTGGCCCAGCGGTTTAGTGCCTGCCTTTGCCCCAGGGCATGATCCTGGAGTCCTGGGATTGGGTCCCGCTTTGGGCTCCCTGCGTGGAGCCTGCTTCTCCCTCTGCCTGTGTCTCTCTCTCTCTCTCTCTGTCTGTCTCTCATGAGTAAATAAAATCTTTTAAAAAAAGAAAAATTAAAAAAAAATAAAACTAACAAATGTTCATAATCCTACTTGTACAGTTACAAACAATATTGAGATAAATATCCTCATAGCTAAATCTTTGCATTTTTAAGTGTTCTCTTAGAATATATTTTTGAAAGTGTAATTAATAATTAGAGGCATGTGTTGGAGCACTTGAGTGGCTCAATTCATTAAGCATCTGCCTTTGACTCAGGTCATGATGTCAGGTTCCTGGGATTGAGTGCCACATAGGGGCTCCCTGCTCAGTGGGGAGTCTGCTTTTCCCTTTCTTCTGTCTCTCCCCCTACCTCTTTTCTCTCTCTCTCTCTCTCTCTTTCAAGTAAATAAAATCTTTAAAAAATAGGTAAGGGCATGTATTTTAGCGCATTTTGAGGCTTTTATTATATTATAGCTTACCTTCCAGAATTGGTAAGAGTTTACGATTTCACCAGCACTTCACAGTATTACTATTTTACTACAGTTTATCATATCTCAAAAATACACTTTTTAAAATATTCTTAACCTATTATTTTATTCTTATTTTTTTAACATTGGGTAATTGAGAAAATAGTATAATTGAGCCCTATGATCTTTTCACCTAGCTTTAATAATTAATCAACTCATGACTACTCCTCTTCACTTTTAAGACTCTAGTGGCTGAAAAATGCCAATATTCAGTAGTGGTGAAAACCTAGAAAATGGATAAACTCATATACTACTGTTATGAGTGAAAGTTGATAAGTTGACAGTATCCAGTAGAATTGAAAATGAACATAATCTTTAACCCTCAAATCCCACTTTTTTGATATATATCCTAACAGATATACTCATAGAACACTAAAGAGTCATTATAAGCCTCTTATTGCAGTATTTATTGCAAGAATGTAAAATTGGAGACAACTTGAATGCCTGTAAGGAATGACTCTAAGGAAGTGGATAAAGTATGACATATTCACATGATAATTTATTAGTAGAAACTATATGATAGGTCTTAATATGAATGTCTCAAGTTGTACTTAAAACAAAAACCAATTTCCCAAGGATATATGCAATATGAGAGTATGTGTATTTTTCCAAAACTACCATTAGAAATAAATAAATGGTGAAATAAATGGTATGTATGAGTTGTATGAGTGAAGATAGTTGTAAAACATGAATTTCAGGGGTTATATCAGTATCATAATAGTGGTGATTCATGGAGGAGTAGGCAGGTGGCTAGCAGTTGAAGGGATTTTATCCCCATCTGAAACATTTCACTGGTCTCTTAAAAAAAAAAAAAAAGGAAATATGATAACAATGTAAACAGCCAGTAATTATTAGATATAATGGGAATGTGGATGTTGTTTTAATTCTTTATAATTTCATATATTTTTACATTTATTAAAGAGGAAGAATTTTATAGGAAGAACAGTAAAAGCTTTTAGGTATTTTGGAATCATGGGATATTGATGCATCAAGGATAGGAGAAATCTGAGGCTAGGACACAACTGATATTTGAGGGAATATCTGGTACCAGAAGTAGAAGAATATTAGTAGAACAATGGAATGTTCCTAAAAATAAATATTGTTTATCTTGATATTTTTGACTGGGATAGCTGTATTTCCAGAAATGTGGAGGAAATCCAGTCATCTTACTCTGTATTCAGTATCTCTTCATGGCTGACATGTAGTACCTATATTAGCAATCACTCAGCAAATATCTATGGAGAGTCTTTTGGACACTATTGTATGTATTTGGAATACAGTTCTGGAGAACTATCAGAGCCTGCTGTATTGTTAGGAAGAGTTTTGTTAGAGCTTGTAATGTACCCTTGCCTATGTGAAAATGCCCCCAGTTTCAGCCACCAAAACGAAGGATTTTTGTTTGTTTTTAGGTATTACTAGTATTATGGCTTTTATGAATCTCATCTTTCAGCTGTTTTTCTTGAATTAAATATTATACTGTATAGAACATAATTTTTCTCTAATATATTAATTTGAATCTGAACATGGTTGTAATTTTTTGTAATACTTTGTCATATTTCAGAATTATAAGTGATGGCCAAGAAATTCAAGGGATTATGGAATCACTAAATACTAGAACTGAAAGGGTTTTTAAGCAGACATCTCCACTCCCATAAATTATAGTTGAGGAATTTTAAATGCATCAAAACTTAGCAATATGTCGAACATTTCTCTTTTAGGTCTTAAATACTATCTCCTACTTAGGTTTGTATAAATATTATCACTTTTACTAAATTCTTAATATGAAAATCAGGTACTGTGCATTATATTTCCCACAAATATATTTAATCTTTCCACTTCCTCATTATCACCTTTCTTGTTCTTTTACTCAGCCTAAGTAGCAACTTGTAAAATAATTTGCCTTTTTCCCCTCTATCTTATAACTTGATTGATTATATTACATAGTTAGATAATGTACCTGTGTTCTGATTGAAATGTTTATTTATAATCTAAGTAATATTAAATAAAATAAAGGTTGGGTGAGGCTTAAAGTTGGATCCTTAAAAGTGTGGTTGTTGTGCTGTTGAGAGTAGCAATAGACTGCATTGCAGCTCAACCAGCCCCTCCAAAGTTACCATCTGATGCAGCTGTATTATAGTTATCATCTGTTGTTTCCCAAGCTTGCAATTTCCTTCTCAATTTGTGGCTAAAACCCAACATTTGATGATTGTTTTCCACCCAGTTCAACATTGATCTTTGATCCTGCAGGAAACTTAAAAAATACCTTTTTTTTTCTTTTTTTGCCAAAAATCTGACAAGATTGTATTGGGCGTCATCAACAGTAAGATCAGACTTTATTTCAGTGAATAAAGATGAAACAGCTGCTTTATTGTCCAGTTCAGCACTCATGCATTCAATATAGGATCATAATGTTTTCCAGCTTTCTCTAACTATGGATACTTTTCTATGCTTTCTAAATATGCTGTGTGTATCACTTTGTCAGACAGAATACAGAGATTTTAGCAATTCTTTATTAAGTTGAACTGTAACATGTAATTAATCACTTCATGGAAATATGTCCTTAAAAATAATCTTTTTTAGAAGGATAACTTTTTATTTTCTAGTAATTACAATTTTCAAATTTAACTGTAGTTTTGATTTGCCCTTACCATATTATCTTGATGCTTCTTACTGAAATTTTAAATTCCATATATTTTCAAGCTGTCTTAGTTTTCACACAGAATTGTAATTTCACACTGAAACTATCAAGTGTCCCTGTGTGAATCTGTGTGTATAAGAGAGACAGATGAAGATGCAGGGAAGGACCAAGGGAGCTACATATTGATTGATTGATTTAAAATAATAAAGCTTCAACACCACTTATGAGGGACTTTGCTCAGTGTTGCCATGTTTACCCTTCACTGCTTAAAAAAGTAAATCAGTGTTTTCTTTTGCCTCTCTCTAGCAGCCTGTCATAGCTGTTCCTCTTGTTACACCAATTAGCAGAAAGAAAGAGGATGAGGTGTCTGTTGGAAGTGCACCCCTGGCAAAACAGCAATCATATCAGGCCTCTGAATATGCCAGCAGCCCTATAAAAACAAAAACAATAACAGGTATGTGTCAAGAATTCTAACAGGTCTGTGATTTTACCCTATCTCTAAGATAATAAGTTATCAAGTTATCCGGGCTACAGTTTCATGAATGCCAGCTAAAGAGACATGAGACTCCTGGAATGGAGAGAAAGAACTTTAATATCTTACAGCATTAGCAGTAACCAAGAGTATTAACATTTTCTTGTGTCTCTGACCTAAGCCTAATTCCCACAGAGTTGCATCAGGAAGATCAGATGATACCTATACACAATAATGGATTATGTACGAGGAGAGGAACCCTCAATTTAGGGAACCTGAACTTTTTGTAATTGGTGAAGGCATGCCTGCCATTTTCCCTGGAGTGAGGCACTATTTGCAACTTGCAAGGCCGTAAGCAAACTTGCCCTTTGCTCAAAAGGAGGACAATGTCTCTGTCTTTAGAGGCTATATGCTATACAGATATCCTTGAAAACACAACTGGGCACAAAGGCACTCACTGCCTCTACTTTTAAGAATTGCAAAAACACTAGAGACCCATAGAGAACTTTCTAACAATAGTGGGTTTGTTCTTAAAGTGAATTCTTGGAAAACACAAAATATCTCATTTTTCTCCCTCTCCCTTCTCTCACTTTCTCAGCTAGATTATCTCTGCAAATATTGAACATAAATATTTTTCCATCTACTAAAGAATCATGTGATAAAAGTAAATTTAATCTTGTAGGCATATTAACTACATAACCTGACTTCCTACTTACTATTTAGTCCTGTTCTTTAAAACTTGATAATTGATTTAAAGTCATTGTTAAGGATGAATATAGGTGATAGAAAGGATAAATATAAGTGAGGGAAAATGCTTAAGATTTAAATGAAATTACATGACACAGGGTTATATAGAAACTATGACCATAGGGCAGCCCTGGTGGCGCAGTGGTTTAGCGACACCTGAGGCCCAGGGTGTGATCCTGGAGACCGGGGATCGAGTCCCACGTCCAGCTCCCTGCATGGAGTCTGCTTCTCCCTCTGCCTGTGTCTTTGCCTCTCTCTCTCTGTATGTCTCTCATGAATAAATGAATAAAATCTTAAAAAAAAAAAAGAAACTATGACCATAGATATTTATTCTTTATGATTTGTGTATCTTTTTGAATGTTCACTATTTTTACTTTTCTAGAAGCCTTGGTGATAGTGCTGTCTTGCGAATCCTTTGTACTAACCATTTTCTTTACTTAGGATTAAGTTTCAAAAAATTTTGTTCTATTTTTAAGTAGAGTACTGTTCCTGTTTCAATTTTAATTTAAAAAATGTTTTATGAGTCCTTTGTATCTACTTCTAAATGAAGTTAATCACTGTTTTACTCATTATTTATGTTGCATCTCATAAGTGGTAACAAATTCGGTAGTGCATTCGTAGCCTTTACACATCTTGTTTGTTTTTTACTATTACCATTATAACCTTTAAATTGTCTAGTTCAGTTATTGTTAAGTATATTCACATTATTATGAAATACACATTTAAATATTCCAAGTGAATTTTACAGTGGAGAAGTGTCAGTGTTAATTTATGCCTAAATTCTTATTAAAATTAGTTTTTATATTTTCAGCTTAAATGCCAGTCTTAATCTTAAGTTCATTCCCAACAATTAGGTAGTATTTTTGGCACATGAAGACAAAGCTTGGTGATACCTCACTGGACTTGATTTTGCTTTGTGATTATTCAACAAGAAGCAGACATCTTCCTCTCCAATCACAATTAACCAGTGTTAAATAGCTGTCTACAGGGAGAACATATGTTTGGTGGTTGGAAATGTGTTGACAGCAGAACAACACTATTTCAGTGATTCAGGCACATAGAGTAGGCCAAGCCAGAATAAAAGCATGTCTCACATGAAGATAATATATTATCCAGAATTCTAAATAATCTCCTAGGGAGTCTATTTTTGAAAACAAGAAAGCTCCTAAAAGCTATGACAGCTGTTTATCTTATGTTTTGGAAATGTTATGAAAATTAATTTGGAATTCTTGATGAAATGTCTGTAATGGACATGAAAACTTTTAAAAGCAAGATGCTCCATAAATGATAGCTCTTTAAAAAATAGTAGTTATTTTTATCTTACATGTTTATACATTACTTCCCTAGTCCAAAGCACTGTAAGTACATGGTTAAAATAATAGAAGTCTTTTCAATTTATCTTCTTAAATATTATACTAAGATAATAATAAATTAAGTTGTGATAATTAATGATGTAAATTTTAGTAGATAAAATCACAATGAACTTTAGCCTCTGACCATGAAGGTGTAATAGGGTCTAGACTTATATTCCTGCTATTAATAACAAAGAAACTTGTCCAAATATATGGGAGAAAAAAAAGTTTCTAGACATTGGACACTAGGCAGTACAGGACTGTGATTCGTCATAGAAAGGATACAAAACTGTTGACCCTAGGATTGGCCTGGCTTTCTGGCTAAAGGCACATTCCAGACCACAGAATGGGTGCAGTATATTAAGCTGAGCTCAGGTGTCTTGCTGAATTGAAGTTTAGGGAGATAGAGTAACTGAAGTCGTAGGTGGTGGAGATGACTGCAAATCATGGCATAAAATTCTAGAAAGAGAAAGCTGTATAGCCAAAGAGCTCCAGAAATCAGCAATAGTGTTCTCATAGAGTTTGTTAAATAGTAAGACACGCATGCATAGGATGAGACTCTAATGGTTGGCAAAGGTTGGTCTAGGAACTTTGATCTGAATGTTCTCAGAGCTCACACAAGGCTGGAAGGCATTCAGGTTCCTATTGTCATAGTATACAATCCTGTTGATTATTCAGAACATTCAATAGAGATCTCAGAAAAGCCATGCCTCTATAGTGGAGCTAATGATAAAAAATGTAAAGGCTGCCTTAGACTCACCTTAAACAAGTTTTAAAAAGCCTCTAAAACAGGAAAAAACAATGAGTAAGTTAAATGCTGGCAAAATGAAGCCCAACATTATTAAGAATATAAGAAGATCCAGACATGTAACAACTTAAAATCACAATGTCAAGCATTCAATCAAAAACCAATAGAAATGCAAAGAAGTAGGAATCTTTGACTAGGAGAAAAATAAGCCAATAGAAATAAATTTAAGAAATGGTGTAAATGATAGAATTAGATATTTAAGGAAAGATTAGTACATTTTGGAAGGAAATGGAAGATATAATAAAGAACTAAACCCAACTCTAGAGTTGAAAAATATACATGAAGGGAGAAAGTGCTTGGTTAGAATTAGCACTAGACCAGACATTGCAGAAGAAGAAATTGACCTTGAAGACCTAGCAATAGAAACTTGCCAAAATGAAGCACAAAGGGAATAAATAGGAAAAAAAAAGTCTATAGAATGTTAGTGGACTGTGGGATGGCAATTAATTTGGGTAGTCAGAGTAGATATCACGGAAAGTTTGACTAGATACTTGAAGCCAGCAAAGGAGGGAGCCATACAGATACATTTAGAAAAATCATATGGGATTATATATGTATTTTGGAATAAATTATCCAATCCAACCCCTCATTTTATAATTATGGAGATTGATTCATAAAGAGGTCAAGCAACTTATCCAAAGTTAAAAAATATGTAGTGAAAACAAATTTTGTGAGACTTCTTTTTAAAGTTCCAGATTATGTATGTCACACATCCCACTGGTAGCTGTTGGTTTCTTCTCTATAGTTAAGAGTTTGTTTCTTGGAAAGTTTTTTTTTTTTTTTTTTTTTTTCCTCATTTGCTTTGTTTCTTAAATTTCACATGAGTGAAATCATGTGGCATTTGTCTTTCTCTGACTGATTTATTTTGCTTAGCATAATACTACCTCCATCCATGTTGTTACAAATGGCAAATTTCGTTATTTTTTATGGCTGAGTAATGTGCCATTTTATGTGTATATGATATCCTGTTCATCAGTCAATGGAATAGGTAATGAGGATTAAGGAGGGCACTTGTGATGAGTACTGGGTGTTGTATGGAAGTGTTGAATCGCTATAAATAAAAACAAATCTCTCAATATAAATGTTTACATTGTTCCTTGATTTACCAAGAAAGAATAATAGGTTAAATTATTTCATCCTTTTTTAAAAAACCTTTCTCAATTTGAGTACTGTTTTTTTCGGTTCTTCAGATTCCACATGACAGATTTTTTTCCTGGTGCTATATGAGGTGCTTTGCTGTTTAGGAAATTATGGAGAATAACACTTGAAAATTAAATAGCACCTTGGTGACCTTAGTGTATTAATGCACCTGTGGGAGATTATCTCTCTCTCACACACACACACATACACACACACACACAAATAAAGTTCCAGGTTATGGTAGTGATTCTGTGGTTATTAGTTGCCTTCTTTCATTTCTTAATAGCATAACCAGCCATAAAAGTCAGGTCTATGCAAAATCTGTCATCTGCTGTCTGCCCTCTAATATCCAATATATAACCAGCCAACTTCAGAGCATTCTCTTCTGTCAAGGGAGGTTTCTAAATTTTCAGTCCTGCCCCATGTGGCTAAAATAGTGAAGAATTTTACATCAGAGCTACGAATAAAGATATACTGGGAAACAACTAAACCTCTGTAATTAGCATGGAATGTTTTGGCACCCTTATTTGGGTGTCACTAAGTGTTGCAGTTAAATTCCTGGATGACACTCAGAATGAAACACTACTTCTGACACATTTTTTTCTTCCCTAATGTGTAAGTTTAAATATATCGCAGGATCAGAACTGCATTTTAAAAAATAAAAAATTTATGATGTTTCAGATGCTTACATTTCTTGTCAGGCATATGGAAATTCTAGCTTATTTTCTCAAAGCAAATTAAATATGAAAAATCATGAAATTTTAAAAACACTTTGTTTATACTACAGATAACCGTTTTCAGATTTCTTTTTGAAGATTCTTTTTTTTGACAATGAAGTTAGGTTATTAGGTTAAATATCTCTAATTACATTTTTTCTGACCTCATTTCAAAATACAGTATTTTTAAATTAAGCATTAGTTCAGTAATGTGGTTGTAATAATTAGTGTTGAGTTAATCTTGGCTGAAAATACCAGAAATCTCTTAATAACAGTAGTTTAAGTAAGATTGAATTTTGTCCTCCTGTGAAAGCTTAATGATAAACACTCCAAGGTCATATAACTCTCTATAAAGTCAGGTAATTTCTTATTCTACTATGTGTGGCCTCTGTTACCAGGCTTGATAAGTGGTCCACAATGGAGGCTTCAAGAGTTCATCATGTCTGCATTTCGGTGAGCAGGAATGAGTAACAAGAAGAGAACAACACCTTACCTCTTTGAAAAGTATATATAAGTTGTATTATTCACTTTTGTTTATATACTCTTGGCCAGAAACTAGTCATGTTTGATATATGTGATCATATCCAGGGCTGTATAGATTCAGGAATATAGTCTGTATTTTTTAAGGCCCATGTGTGTGACCAGAAAGTTTGAATCCTAAGAAAAAAAGAGTAGATTGTACAAGTTATTTAGCTTATTACAGGTTATTTACTCTGTCCCAGTAACTTAAGATGAAGTGTCATAAGCTGGAGTTTGGGGAGAAATGTAGAAAATATTTTCCGTTAAGTGAGACTATCAGAAAACAAAGCTGATAAAAATGTTCTCATGTTTGAGATGTTGCTTAGGTTTTTTACAAGGAGAGCTAGAGGCTTAGGAATCATTAACATATAGGGATCTTACACAGTCAAAGCCACAGAGTGCATGATCTCCCTGGGAAACCACATGCAGCAAAATGAGAAGAAAGCCCAAAATTAAATTCTGAGCAACTTTTTCTTTAAAGAGTAAGGAGAATGAGCCAATGGAGAGATTGAGAAGCATCATTCTGAGAATTAGGGAACATGGGTGTATACATACATATGTATACATGTGTAGATATGACATATATATGACAAAATTGAAAAGCACTTTAAGATGAGGGTGGGTAACTGCCTAGTATGCTGTAGACTCATTAAGAACAATGAGTCAGAAATACTTCAGTTGGCCAGAGGAGCTTTAGTTATTAGGAAGTGGACAGGAATTGGAACAGCCACTATGTATACCACTTTCCAGACATTCGTCTGCACAGACACTTGGGTATGTGTATAGAGAGGTAACGAGTAAAGAAGGAAGAATTGGAGATACAGGAAAGTTGGGCATAATTTATACAGTGAGATCACAGATAAATTTGAAGCAAAATATAAGATCTTATCAACAGATGTAGGACTTAACCGAATTGCCTCTCCCTCTGAGAGAGGTAAGATAAGAGTACCTATAGGTCAATTTAGTTAATTTTCTTTCCACAAACAAGGGATATATAGGATAAGTATTATTTTCCTTGCCCTGTTTCAGAGAATATAAAAGAAGGAGAAATGTATAAGTTTTTCAAGGTAAGACCCTGCTTTGTACACATACAAGAAATGTATTCCTTCTAAGAAAACAAAACATTACACTTTACCTTCTTTTCTTTTTTGTATCCATTTAATAACATTACTCCAAGTTTGAAATTACAAAAAAAAAAAAAAAATCATTTTTTCCACAGGCAGTATAACTTGTAGGATGCTTTGAAGTGGTGAGATTTTCAATTTTTGCTAGTAATATTTGCTCCTGAAGGCACTGCTGATGTATTTTGGAGTCTAATTTTAAGAACTGTGCATTATAAGTAAAATGGTTCACACCAATGCAGTTATTTATCTAACAATGTTTTAATCATCCTTAATTTGATTAAACTAGAATATTGAGTAGGTATGTTCCTAGTTATAGGGCGGAAGTAGTAATTAATGTACAAGAAATAATTTTTTTTTTGTGGACTTGTGTATATTAGAAGTTGCTTACTTTAATCATGTAGTTTAGCATAAAATTCCATCCCTTTGTGATTAATTAGATATCCAATTTCATTGGCAAATGTTAAAGCATTGGAAAATACTTGTATAATATGCAGTTGATTTTGTTCTCTCAGGGATAAAATATGGCTTAAAGTATATTCTCCCCTTTTGGAATAGAAAAAGGTTTAAGATAAAATGAAGTTATATCTAATGAAGTACATCAAAAATCTTAAAAACTTGGAAATACCATCCAGAAAGTAACCAGAGAACATAAAGAAAGGAAAACATACATTTACTAAATTGCTTCTTCCCTTTGTGCTTCGTAAGAACAATTATTTTTATTTCTAAACCTAGAATTTATGAGGAAAAATATTAACCATCTGTATAACTTAACATAATATTTACAATTCAAGGGGATCCCTGGGTGGCGCAGCGGTTTAGCGCCTGCCTTTGGCCCAGGGCGCGATCCTGGAGACCCGGGATCGAATCCCACATCGGGCTCCCGGTGCATGGAGCCTGCTTCTCCCTCTGCCTATGTCTCTGCCTCTCTCTCTCTCTCTCTCTCTCTCTCTATGTGACTATCATAAATAAATAAAAATTTAAAAAAAAATTTAAAAAAATATTTACGATTCAAATTTTGACTAAATTACTTTCTAAGCTTATCTTTCTAAAGAATTTCATCAGGTGCCATATGATGATTTGTTGTATCAGCCATAGTAGTCTAGGTGTTTGGAGCTTTAAAGTATTTTTAACATTTTGAATTTTTTAATGTTTCATAAAATATCCACTCATCATTTGATGATACTCTTTTATAGACCTACCTGGCAATTACACTACTCATTTGATACTACTGCATACCTGAATTTCTTGCATTGCTAGTTTTCACATGAGGACCCCTCAAGTAAATCATCAGTTCATAAAGAAATGTGATTTATACTTCTTTAGGGTGTCTTGTAGTAGTATGTCTGGCAGATAGTCTTTTTTTTTTTTTTAAAAGATTTTATTTATTTATTTATGATAGACACAGTGAGAGGCAGAGACATAGGCAGAGGGAGGAGAAGCAAGCTCCATGCTGGAGCCTGATGTGGGACTCGATCCCAGGACCCAAGGATGTAATCCTGAGCTGAAGGGAGACACTCAACTGCTGAGCCACCCAGGCGTCCCAAGGCAGAATGTCTTTTAATTAGTGTTTGTTTATTAATTCCAAGAACATGTTTAGTTTGTTAAGCAAACTAGGTTTATTGATTTTTATTTTTAAATATATTAAAATTTGTATTGCATGCACATAATGTCTTTTTCTCTTCGAACTTTAATTCTTGAAAATTAGATTAATAATTATTTCATATTTAAGTGAAAAAAAGTTTTGTTCTACTACTTCCTTGGCTCACTTTTTATTTCTCTAGGACTATAAAGCAGAAGTTATATTTAGGTATGGTTTCTTTTAATATGTTCAAGTTTTACTCTGATTTTTCCTTTAAAAGTAGAATATAGACTACTGAATTTTGTCAATGGAGATGGCTTTAGAAGGTAAATTATTTTAATGCTGAGAAATTACTTTTAAATTCTACATTCTGTTGGAATTATTTTTTTGTTGTTGTTGGAATTATTTTATTTCAACTACTGTCATCACTACCTCACTCCTTCCTCTTTTAAATGTCCACTCCAAACCTGGATCAAGACAAAGAGGAAACCCCACAGAACCAATGTTTTTGAATTCCTTGAACACATCTGAAGCAGGCTCATTCATGTTTTGTTAAAAGCATTACTAAACAGATAATGAATTAAAACAAGTACAGAGAACAGAAGCTAATTGAAAATAATTCATCTTTAGAAGCCTTCCACCTTTTTTGTCGGTGCATTCCTATCAGTAAAAATCTTTGAGCATCTGTAGGATACTATTTACTGATTTGTGCATTAAATATATGTATCACTTTATAGCAATATGCTGTAAAGCATGCAAGATAATTTTATTAACATTTAAATGTTTTTATTTTGATAGTTTTAATATATCAATAATATTTCAGTGAGACTAAAATTTATGTTTTTTTCAAAATAAAATTTAATACTATGTCATAGAAACTTAAAGGTTTAGTTCTTAATTCAGTTTATTGAGTAATTGATTTTAGTGGCTGACACTGAAGAGTCACCTCACTGAGATACATTATATCCAGGATGGGAAAGGGCATCATTGATGCACTGAAGACACTTATTTTTCAGTCTTATCCATTTTATCAAAGGGCTTTGTTGACATCAGGCAAGTAAATTTCCATCTTCTTTGTAGCAATACTATATTCTTCCAAATTAATGGAAAGATATTGCCTTTTTCTTTTAAATAAATTAGTGATATCTTTAATCCATATGTTTGAATATGGTATGCTTGGGCATTTTGGAGCTTATGTGGGCTATGTAATGATATTAGGAGGGCTGAGCAGGTACACATGGGGAAAGGAAGGAAAAATAAAATAAGATAAAAACAGAGAGGAGGGCAAACCATAAGAGACTCTTTTAACTATAGGGAACTAATTGAGGGTGGCTGGAAGGGAGGTGGTTGGGGGGATGGGGTAACTGGGTGATGGGCGTTAAGGAGGGCACTTGATGTAATGAGCACAGGGTGTTACATGCAACTGATGAATCATTGAATTCTACCCCTGAAACTAATAATACACTATATGTTAACTAAATTGAATTTTAAATTAAAATTTTTAAAAATTTAAAAATTGCCAGTTTTTCCTAATTGATAAGTGAGTCCTTTACTAGGGAAAACACATTTCTAAATTAGAAAGGGCTCCCTAATTGCAAAAGACAGAAACAAAATTATTTTAAATTTGAAAAAACAGGGATATTTTGTTTAGAAAATATGGTAAGAAATGCAAAAGCAAAGATAACTCTTTTCTTTGAAATGGTAAAAAAAGCAAAGCAAAGATAACTCTTTTCTTTGAAATGACTTAGAAACAAAGACTTCATACCTTCAGGACTGTTTGTTTTTTTTTTTCCCCTGTTGGCTTAACTTTCTTTTATTGAATATAGGTTTCTTGACTTAGCAGTGTACATGGCTGTGTTCCTCTGGACTCATGTACTTCTCTGTCATCAAAGAGAAATATCTTGTCTAGTATCTGTTGAAAACATACCTGACAAGGATTTTTTTGGCCTCCCTTGGATCATGTGCATAATCTTAGACAATCACTGTGACTAGGGAGGTTAGGTACTATGATCAGACTAGTGACAGTCCCCTCTGTGTTTATTGTCATGAGATGTGATACCAGGAAATGGAGGGCTAGCAGAAACATGGCTCCTGGGAATAATTTGTGAGTTAGTCAGCCATTCCAGCTTATATCTACTAATTTTTTATTTTACTGTTAGTTACAACAAATTTAAAACACAAAATGTTGATTATGTACCACTAAATCACATTTACAGGTATCTGTTTTAATAGGAATAAGGTAACTGGTTTATGAAGGTATTGCATACAAGAATTAGGAGCCCAGGAGAGTCTAGACTGGTAAGATACAGGATACATAAAACAGATTGCAGCCTACAATGTTTTTTTGTGTGTTTCTTGATCCAGAGCTCATTCATTTGGGGGAGAGGAATTATGAATTGTTTTCATTGTTCTGCTTTGCATAGTTTATTAATTTTGCAACTTTGTTTCATTATATAGATGTTTTTCTAGTGATTCATTAATTTGAGTTGCAAGATTCCAAAAATATGTCAGTAAATTTTAAAGTTCTTTGAGAAAACATTGTGATGTTAATAAGTACATTGAAAGGTTTTGAATATATAGTTCTTCTTTGGAAATAAGTAAGTTATTTTAGTTTTTTTACATGAACTGGCAAGAATTCAGCAAAAATTCAACCAAATTATTTTGTATGCAGTCTTCTTCTCCCCCTTTTAGCAGTCAGAACAAGATTATAGTTTCCAGATGAAATTCTGAATGTCACATAGTGATGACATATATTTTCCTGGTTGGCTCAGCATGAGATGCAATTTCGCATGCCATGTCACGCTGACTTGCAGATTCCAAAAAGCCATTATTTCCCAAGGGGCTTTCAAGAGTGATAGTATCGAATGTAGTTTGTATTTTGATGAAAAGGCTCGAGCATTATTGCAGTTTCTATGGCAAGTTGCTTAAAGCTTTATATACTATCTAAACTTTAGAAACTTAAAAATAGTATTACTATATAGAAGTCCCTTTTTCTTCAAGTTACTTACATTTATGTTGCCAAGTTGCCAAAAACAATGATCAGTGTAAGATACAGATCACAGTAGGAAGGTATGGTGGAAAAACCAGTAGACTGGGGACCAAAAAATCCTTTTGATCTTATCCCCACTCCCATGTCAAGCTAACCTCATACACCTCCATTTTCTTCATTTATAATATGGTAATAAGTGTACCCACAATAGCTCACAGATTTAAGTGTTGTTATAAGACTTAAAGTAAGATATGTGGAAGTTTTCTAAAGTGATAAGACACATTCAGATAGAAAGTAAGTATCACATTTTTTTATGTTTGCATTTTGAAAGGAAAGGTATATGCTCTAAGCAAGGTGAAGCTTATTGTTTTATCTATTAGTTCTTGACCTTGCAATGTAATTTTAGTTTTCTTTTCTGTTTGATATTAATAATCTTATAGTTTACCTTAAAACCCAGTATTTCCATTCATGCTTACATAATAAAACTTGCTTCACACTGATGATTTATCTTACATTTGTTTTCAATAAGTTGCTTTGTTACACCAGTTCACCCTGCCTACCTGCCTTCCTTCCTCTTTCTATTTCCCTCTCTCTTTTTCCATCCTCCCTCTTTCCCTTTTTTCCTTCCTTCCTTTCTTTCTTTCCTCATAACCAGTGGTCTACATCTCTGTTTTAGTATCTTACAGGCTACCTAAGGGGCCCTTGGGTGGCTCAGTTGATTAAGGATCGATTCTTGGTTTCAAGACTCAGGTCATGATCTGAGAATCCTGAAACTGAGCCCTGCCTTAGGGTCACACTCAGCGGGGAGTCTGCTTCAGATTCTCTTTCTCCCTCTGTCCCTCCCCCTGCTCACTCTGTCTCTAAAATAAATAAATAAATCTTAAAAAAATAGATAGCTTTCAGGCCACTCAAGTGTAAAGTGTCAAATCTGTACCAACTCTGTACCTCCCCCCCACCCCACCACTGACTGTGTTACTCAAAGGATGAAACCTTGGATTCATAGTGACTTTTTTCCTGTCCATTCTGTTTATATGCTGCATCTCCAATCAGAGATACATAATTTCTTGTACAGAATAATGTAAGGATCTCCAAAATAATCTCACTTGTGTTATTTCCAAATTATCTCATCATCTGTTCTCAGTTACTCTAATCTATTGTTCAGATGACAGCAAGAAACATCTTATTAAAAATCTAAATTGGATCATCTTATTTCCTGCTTAAGACCCCTCAGTAACTTCTTACTACATTTAAGGTAAAACCTAAGCTTGTTACCATAGCCTACAAAGTTTGACCTGAATGAGTTTCTGTTAGGTTCTTCCATTCATCATTTGTCATTTACATTGATCTTTCATTTCTTCAAACATTCCATGCTTTTTCTTGTGTGGGATCTTTTGCATGTACTGTTTTCATTTTTTTTCACATTAAATCACTCATAATTGAAGTGTTTTTATTTTATGTACAGTGAGTTAGCACTAAGGTAGGTATTTTGGATATCTTCAGTGAAACTCTTGTCTCTTGGATGACCCATTCAAGGATGTTCACTTAATCCAATGAACTCAAGCCTATATCTGCTTGCAAACTGATGGAAAAAATGGCAGAATGGAGGCCATATTTCTGCATCGACCATGCCGGTTTGAGCAGATGACGCAAGGATGAGAACCCTGGCCACAGTTCCTCAGATGGCTCCAGTGTGACCCACTTTGCTTTCTCAGATTCAGTGAGGCAAAAGGCCAAGGCTCTTCTCATAGTTACGTACTTCTCATGCTCTAAGTTAGTTTAAATGTTACCCTTTTAGTAAAGAAATCTTCCCTCTTCAGTCTTTCTCAAATAAGTCTGTGCCACTCCCCTAAGATTCCCTATCTTACCTCCTGTTTTCTGCCCTCATAATGCCCATTATAGTTTTATAGTTTTCCATTCTTTTTTTCCCTCTTGTCTAGAATGTATATCAAGGACTGTATCTGACTTGCTCACTTTAAAAGAATTCAGGTATAATTGACATATGTTACATTAATTTCAGGTGTATAGCATAACAATTCAATATACCTATACCTTGTGAGATGATCACAATCGGGCTAGTTAATATCCATCACTATGCATAGTTACCAAAACCTTTTTTTCTTATGATCAGAACTTTTAAGATTTACTTAAGAGACTATCAAATATGCAATGTAGTATTAACTATAGTCGTCACCATTTGGTACATTACATCCCCAAGACTTACTTATTTTATACTGGAAGTTTGTGCCTCTTTACTCCTTTCACCCATTTCACCCACCCCTTTCCTCTGGCAACTACCAGCTTGTTCTGTGTATCTATGAGCTTGGTTTTGGTTTTGTTTTGTTTTATTTTTAGATTTCACATCAAAGTGAGATCATATGGTATTTGTCTTTCTCTGTCTGATTTATTTCATTTAGCATACTGCTCTCGAGGTCCAACTCTGCTATCGCAAATGGCAAGATTTTCTTCTTTTTATATGGCTGAATAATATTCCATTATAGGTATGCATGTATTATATATTAATATAATAATTATATATTAATAATAATATAGTAATAAATATAATATGTGTGTTAACTTCATTTACTTTTTCCATTCATCTAAAAGCAGACACTTAAGGTTATTTTTACATCTTGGCTAGTGTAAATAATACTGCAGTGAACATAAAGGTGCATATATCTGTTCCAGTTAGCATTTTCATTTTCTTTAGATAAATACCCAAAAGTAGAATTGGTAGATATGGTAGTTCTGTTTTTAGTATTTAAAGGAACCTGTGTACTATTTTCCATAATGGCTGCACCAATTTACAATCCCACCTTTTCTCCACATCCTTGCTGGCACTTGTTTTCTCTTGTCATTTTGATAATAGCCATTCTCACAGGTGTGAGGTAATGTTATTTTTGTTTTGATTTGCATTTCCCTGATGATTACTGATTTTGAGCATCTTTTATGTACCTGTGGGCTATCTGTATATCTTCTTTGGAAAATATCTATTTTGATCTTCTGTTTTTTAATCAGAATGTTTGTTTTTTGCAATTGAGTTATACGAGTTCTTTATATATTTTAGATATTAACCCCTTATCAGATAATGATTTACAGATATTTTCTCCTGTTCAGTAATTTGCCTTTTTATTTTGTCACTGGTTTTCTTTTGTACAAAAGCATTTTAGTGTGATGTAGCCCCAAGTAATTTATTTTTGCTTTTTTTGCCTTTGCATTGGTGTCAGCTTCAAAAAAATCATTGCCAAGATCAGTGTCTCAGAGCTCATTGCCTTTCTTTTATGGTTCAGGTCTTAGGTTTAAGTCTTTAATCCATTTGAGTTAGTTTTTGTCTATGGTATAAGACAGGGGTCCAATGTCATTCTTTTGCATGTGGTGTCCAGTTTTCCTGACACTCTTCTTTGAAGAAACTTTTTCCCCCAAGATTTGTTTCTTTCCTCCCAGAACCTAACATCTGTTTCTGGAATTGAGCAAATATTTAGTAAATAATTGTTGTACAAATCAATAACACCTTTTTCTCTCTTTTAATTTTTATTTAGGGGCTTAAATATCACATTCCTTAAACTTTTTTGCCCTCAGTTCTTTAATTAATTTATATTGGTGCCCTATAACTTTTCATGTCTGTTCCCAGATTTTCCAAGGATATTTTTCAATTACTCAGGAGAAATAGCAGCTTGTAGTACATTTTAAATTGGTACACATAATCTTTCAGGATTTTCCCACTACATCACAAATTGAGGTATGTTTTAAAATGCTGAATACTGATAACAGCAGTCCAGGTATATCTAGGATATTGACAATAGATGTTATTTTTAGTCAGGTAATCAGTAAATATAATTTGAGTTACTACCATGTTCTTAACTGTGTGTTAAGTACTTTGGAAAATTGAAATTAGTAGGTGACATGGCTCTTGCTCTCATAAACCTCAGGTTCTAACAGGAAAGAAGAACAATGATATGCAATGTGGTAGACTTTATAAAACTGAGATAAAACTAGGGAAAAGAACCATAATTAAGAATTGTAAAAGTTTTCATCAGGGAGATACAACTTGAGGTGGGTCTTAAATAGATTGGATTTGCATAATTTGGAGGGAGCAGTTCACTTGGTTGGGAACAACAGGAGGAAGACATCAATTGGAGTGGAGATTCTTCAGCAAATGTACTGGAAAATAGATTCAGAGAGGCATGACTAGCTTTGATAACCAGATGTGGAACTTTGATTTTCTGTCTAAGATACTATTTATTCTTGAATAATACCCTAGATTTCAGAGTAGTCTAGGATGGGATGGAAGGAGGGACATCCTTTCCAGAAATGAGTTACCCTTCTTTATAAAGATGAAGATTTTTGGCAGGTTGGTAGCCATGGAAATGGCAAAAAAAATACAGATTTAGGTTATTTATGAACCTGAAAATTTGGCCTTTTTTTTTTCTTTTGCAAGAGATATATTGTATTTCTTTCTAGTGACACCAAAATCATTATTGAGATTATAAATGAGCAATAGTTTCTTTTCCATGGGCTATACATAGGTGATTTAGAACAGTCTAAGATCATTATAAGATAATGATTCTCTACTATAATTATTGCACCTCCTACATGTTAATAAAATTTTCTAGTATATATTCTGCTGAAGTGAGCTCAATAATAAAATTTTCTCAAATAGCTCTGTGCTATCAATCCATTTGATAAGTCTGTTACCCATTCATTTCTCTTTTTCAGGAGTAAGCTCTTCAGAAGCACAACTTCAGTCTTCTACATCTTTGTTCCTTTATGTCCCAGTGTAAATAAAGTACTCAACTGTGCTTACTGAATTGAACTCTTAACTTTTCCATAGCTCGTAAGTTTAGGAAGAGGACAGCATTTTCCTTTATCTCATTTTCAAGTGTTTTCCAAGCCACACTAACAGAATGGAAGAATAGCTCTATAATAAGATTCACAGACTGGTATCGGTTTGCCTTTATTCTTGCTGTGCTGAAATTCCCTAGATCCTTCTGAAATTTCCTATAGACTTGAGGAAAGCGGGATTGAGAGAAAGGTGGTGGGAACATTGCACCTCTTCTGCTGTGTTCCTTAACCCAGTATTTTTGCCAGTATTCTTATGTTCAAGGAAAAACAAGGAGGACAACCAGGCTGGAGCAGAGAGCTGGGAAGAGGGATGGCAGAGGAAGTAAAAAAAGACAATGGGGAAGAAGTGCTGTAGGGACTTATAAGTTATAAGGATTTAGTCTAGTAAAAGTGAGTAATACAGGATGCCATAGAAGGGCGTTCATTAGAGAAGTGATATGACTCTTTTTTGGCTATTTTAATAGTATCACTTTGGATGCTGTGTCGAGAATAAACTATAGAGTCGAAGGTATAAAAAAAGGTAGACCTGATGACCTGTGGCTTGTTGCCATAGTGTGTGCCTGTAATCATGGTGACTTGGGTAGCGATGGTATCACTAGAGGAGGTAAGGTCAATTTTTAAATTCATGGTACATTTTGTGATGGAGCCAGTAAAATTATGCCAATTGTCTGGATGTATAGTATGTGTGAGAGAGAAAAGGGTCAGTCGTTCTCACCTGAGCAACTGGAAGGGTGGATTTGCTATTTTCTGAGACTTGAAGGGATGTAAAAGCAAAGGTGTGGGGACAGAGGGAGACTCAAGAGTTTTGCTTTGGACATGTTAAGTTTGAAATGTCTATGAAATATCTGAATACAGATGTTGAGTGGACAGTTGGATAGAGTCTGGAGTTTAGAGGCTAGATCAAGACTGTTTCCTGGGAGTTGTCACCATGTAGAGGATACTTAAAGCCATGACATTGAGTTCCTCTAAGAAGAGAATGTTTTGTAGAGAAGAGTAATGGTCCAAAGACTGAATCCTAGGACATTGCAACATTTAGAGGTCTGGAAAATGAAGAACTTGCAGGAAAACTAAGAAAACTGCTGGTGAGGTAGGAAGAGAACATAGAGACAGTGGTGTCGAGAGGGAATTAAGAAAACGTGTCACAAAGGTGGCAATGATCAAATGTTTCAGTTTCTTCTAATAGGATCTATTAGTCAGAGTTTTCCACTTGCTCTAAAAAACAACCACAAAAATCTCAGTGTCTTGACACAATAGAATTGATTTCATATTCAGGGAAAGTACATTGTTGTGTTCGTAAGTGTCTTAGCCCTTTCCAAGTGGTGACTCAGGCATCTGCCATTTAGCCACACTGTATCTTCTGGATGTTCTGCATTCAGCCAGCAGATGAGAGACGTGAGAAAAGCACACTTGCTCGTCATTGCCTATAAAGCTTAGAGAGGTACCACTAACTTTGGGTTGTATGTTATTTATTGGTCAGAATCGTTCACATGGGCTTGCCTAGCTGCAGACTAAGTAATACATGGGAACAGGTGGACTGTTTAATAAGGACTTTTGTCTCTGACACAAAGAATGACAATGATCCTGGAGCTAAAATCTTCAAAGAATGAAGGAGCAAGGGTGCTGACCTCAGGATCATACAGATTATTGCAATAAGAAGGAGTGGTGATAGGTGTATGGTTGGATGATGTGAAATCCAAAGCAAGGGTTTTTTTAAGGAGGAATTACAAAAATAGACTGGAAGTGGCAGTGAGAATCAGGGAAACAATTGAACTCACTCTTGGGCCCAATTCTATGTTGGGTATGACAGAGAAAACATCAGCTAATTAAGAGGACTTCATAGAAAGCACTGTCCTTAGATTTTGTGAAAAGAAGATGGAGAGTAAGTTCAGAGAAGTTTTAGGAACATATAGGAGATTTTGCTAATGATATATTGTGAGTTCCTGGGGGGAGAGCAGAAGAGATTTCAGTGTTTTAAAGTGAGAGATGGCATCTGATGGGGTTATACAGAAGTCTTTGGTGTGGAGAATCCCTGGGTGACTCAGCGGTACAGTGTCTGCCTTCGGCCCAGGGTGTGATCCTGAAGACCCAGGATTGAGTCCCACGTTGGGCTTCCTGCATGGAGCCTGCTTCTCCCTCTGCCTGTGTCTCTGCCTCTCTCTCTCTGTCTGTCATGAATGAATAAATAAAATCTTAAAAAAAAAAGTCTTTGGTGATGAGGGTCTGGGTCATAAGGAATGTTTTTAGAGTTTTGGGCTTTCTGTTGGCCGATGTAAATGGAGATTAATGGAGATAAAGGGCATGAAAGAATTAACCCTGGGACTGTAGGATGGAGTTAATTGGCAGTCTTTTCAGGATCACTCAGGTTGGTTGGTTATTGATTATTCCAATTGTGTAATAAATTTATGTATCAGGCATAGTTCTCTGTTCTGTAATCAAGTGTGCAAAATATAACTTTATTTTCCTGTAGCAGAGAAACAGAACTTAGCTGTGGTCCTCAGTTATACTCGACTAAAGAAGTAAGTAATACAAAGTCAGTCCAGGGTCACCCAGAGTTGTGTCAGAGTTCTATGGGGATCATACTGAGGAAAGAATTTGACTCTTGTTTTCTGGGTTCTGTGGCATCATCCTTTCTCTCAGGCAAGGAAGGTGAAATGCTTGGAGGGATCTTTAGAAGCGGGAACCTCAGTTAATCTTTCTGTCTTTGTCTTTGAGTATTTAAAACAAAATTGAAGAAATGCAACTTAAATGATACTTTCAACAAATACTTAAAATTATACGCTCAGTGGATACTTAAAATGGTTGCAATTATATATGCTGATTTAAATCATTAGACAAAAGAATAATGAAATTTTTAGGCCTGGAGTTGTCCTTTGGAGTACAGGACCCTCAAATTAGCCAAAGATAACTTTTTTTTCCTGCTATACACTTAAAAGCAAAATGTCAAATGCAGATCAAATAAACACATTTCATTAATTTAAGTTAATATCCAGATGATATTCTAGAGTGATAATCAATTTATAACTTCTATATAAGCAATCAAATAAAATAAGCAATATTGAGGGTAAGCAAAATAGCTCCTAATGGTCTTCTCTTTTCACTGTCTCTCCCAATAATATATCCGTATGTTACAATGATATATGTTCTGTGTTAATATCAGAATTTTCACTTCTAAAACCAAATTTTATTACATTTCCTTGTGTAGAGATTTTTACCATCTTATTAGTACCATCAAGATAAACTTTGTTTTCCTCAGCATGCTATTTAAGACCCTTCACAACTAGACCTTAAACTTACCTTTCCAGTCCTATCTCTAGTTTATCAGTTTGATTTGCCATTCTGTGTACTTCACACTAAACTCTACTGTACACTTTGTGCCTCTGTGTCTTTCTTCATGTTCTCTCTACCTATACCTCCTTCTTTCTTTAAGAGTTCTTCCTGAGCCCAAATCTATGTTACCTTCCCTATGAAGACTTTGCCAGTACTTGATTAGATTAGTCAGTCTCTGTAATTTGCAGAATATTTTAGAGCGTAGCATTCATCGTGTTCTTTGACAATTGTTGTACTTAGATTTATATTTCCTCTCTAGAGTGTAAGCTCCTGGAGGACAAAGATTGTGTCATATTTTTCAACCCTTACTGCAGTACCCTGGTATATAGTAAATGGACACTAAATAAAATTTTTGAGTTTATGATGAAATCCCTTTCTACCTTCCTTTCCTTCCTTTCTTTCCTGTTTTCTCCTTTGACTTCCCAAAACATAAATGCGAAACATTCAAATTCTAGTAGTGATCTGAGAAAATTTTTCTCACTTATTTTTCTATAATCTCCTGGTTAGTTTGTTTAGTTTCTTTCTGAACTCTTAAAACTGTACAGATCAAAGTTCACATTAAGACTTTACTTCAGAAGGTGAAGTGGTGTGAAGGTATTTATGAAGGACAAACACTAAGTAACAACACCAGTTTTACAGAACTACAGAGAAACCCGCTTCATTATTTTAGAGGTGCATTTTGAATAACAATCAGTTGAAACTTAGTTCTGAGTGTAAGATATGTGAAAAACAATACTAGCCTTGTCAAAACCTGTGACTATACGCAAGAGACCGCCTCTTCCAACTTAAAAATTCTTGATGTTCTTCTAAGATCTCATAATATTAACTGCGAATGTTTTATTTGCTCATTTCCTACTCTGGGTTCTTCTGGTGGTTTTGGTGTTTGCTATTTTGTGGGTGCATGCACATTAAGAGTCATGGAAGTTCGGGGGATCCCTGGATGGCGCAGCGGTTTAGCACCTGCCTTTGACCCAAGACGTGATCCTGGAGTCTCGGGATCGAGTCCCATATCGGACTTCCTGCACGGATCCTGCTTCTCCCTCTGCCTGTTGTGTCTCTGCCTGCCCGTCTCTCATGAACAAATAAATAAAATCTTAAAAAAAAAAAAAAGTGTTATGGAAGTTCAAACTTCTTGGCTGTTAATTTGTTTTATTTTGGTATTAAGACCAGAGCGAAAGAATGTTAATAGTCTTGGTGGATCAGTGTGGTAATCTGTATATAACTTGAAAGGGCAGATTCTAGAGCCATTCATCTTTGCTTTACTACTTAGGATGAGATTGTGTTCTTGAGTGATTCCTTTTCTCTTTTTCACTCTTCCCTTCCTCTTCTCTCCCTTTTCTTTCCTTCCCTTGTTTTATTTCTCTCTTCATTCTTCACAAGTAGCAGAATGGCTGCCCCACACCATGGTTTTCCTCTGAGGCAGCCTTTAATAAATCTCTCTCAAGAGTTATGAATGAGAAACCTGAAACCTAAAAGTTGAAGTGATTCTAAGATCACATGTCTTGAATTGGTAGAAAAAAAGGTGGTACCTCGGGTTCCTGGTTACAAGTTTATGCATTGAGGAAGCTTTTACATAAATATATTTATCCTATTAGTGTCTGAAATTTCACTACTTGAAGAGTTTTTAAAATCTTTTTTAAATCCTGTAGCCTTCCACGTTTATGCTTGAGCTCCTTGAGTACTGAAACCTTGTCTGTTTTGTTCACTGTGGTATTTCCAGTTTAGAATGTAGTCCCTAAACTGCGTTTATGTAGCAGGTGCTCCTTAAGCGTGTGGAATGATTTTATTGCATGTTGAAATTATGGGATATTTTAATTGCCTGTTTGCCTTTCTTTCTTTTCTCCTTCCCTCCACCCCCCTCTTTCTTTTTCTTTCTCTGTTAGCTGTGCTTTCTGATATTTCACCAAATATTAACATATATTAGTTCTGTAATAAAGTATCTCCAAAAACAGACCATTCATTTGTCAGCAAGAGAACACCTTAAGCCTATGAAACACTAACAGATTTTATCCTGGCCTTTTAGATGTCTTTGTGAACAAGATAATGAAATGTAATACTACATGTCATTTATTGTATCGAGGTCTGGTTTCTCTTCTGAGGCATTTACCCTTCTTTCTCTTTCAAATCTCTGCACAGAAGCCTAAAAATATGACATTTTGCTTAGCCTGGTATTCTTCATTTGATCTTTAGCTTTCTGAACTTGTGATAAACCAACTCTGTAGTCCTGCTTCAAGTCCTACTGAAGTATTTCCTTTCTGAGCTTGCAACTTTCCCCTCTTTATCTTTTAGGAAGCCTTGATTTCCCTTATGGGTTCTTTTTTGTAGTCATCTTCTCTTTTTTGCCTATGATTCTTTATGCTGCCACTCCAGGGTGATCTATAACCTCTCAGGAGGGTTTTGTTTTGTTTTGTTTTGTTTGTTTGTTTTTACCTTAAATTTCCTTTTAGGTAATTCAACTCTATTTAAGGCAGTTACTCCTTGGCATAATAATGTCATGGCTAGAAGTGTCTGAACAGCTTGATTTCCTGTGAACATATAGGAGAAATAAAGATTGGCACACTTTACTTCTTAGTGATTATTTAAAATTTGAAATAAACATGAAGCCATAAGTTGTAACTGTATACCTCACAAAAAGTTATATTTCTTAAAATGATTTTCTTTATTTATTCCAGAGGCAGAGAGAGAGGGGCAGGGGTAGAAGGAGTAGAAGGAGAAGGATAAGAAGACTCCACACTGAGTGTGGGGCTTCATCTCAAGACCCTGAGATCATGACTTGAGCCAAAACTGAGAGTCAGATGCTTAACTGACTAAGCCATCCATGTGCCCCCAAAGTTGTGTTTTTTATTGTTTTTGTTTTTTTACAGAAATGTCAAATAATATGCTATTAGGGAATTATTTTAAGAAAGTACACATGGGTTTTTTTTCTTTCATGTATATAATTGGTGAATCGCTATACACTTGAAACTCATTGTATGTAAACTATAATTAAAATTATCTCGATTGATTGAGTAAGCCACTATACTATTTCAGGCTGCTACATGAAATAGATAGAGGAATTATGGATTGTCCTTTCAGTGAAATGAATAGTGTCTTAGTATGAGCATTATGATGAATAAACATATAAATTGATGGTCAAATATCTTCGGGTAAAGGAACAATGCTATAGGAATTTTTTGTTGTTGCTACTCTTCTAGTAGAAGTCATTCTCCTTTATTGACCAGTTACTAAACTTGACCTACCTTTGTGATAGCACTTCTCTAAGGCTTTTACATAGCAGATAATAAAAACCTAAATCAAAGCTTAATTCTGAGAAGCACTTATTATGAGAAATGAATTACATTTTGTTGTAGGTGAACAAATATTTTTTGACTCTTTAATATCACGAAGTAACCTTTTGATTGTGAGTCTTGAACTCAATAGAGTAAGCCATTTGGTATAAAATGCAATATTTGGTGCCATTGGTTTATGTATACTGTAGGATCCATAGAGTTGGGGCACCTGGGTGGTTCAGTGGTTGAGTATCTACCTTTGGCTCAAGTCATGATCTCGGGATCCTGAGATTGAGTCCCGCATCAGGCTCCCCACAGAGAACCTGCTTCTCCCTCTGCCTCTGTCTCTGCCTCTCTCTCTGTGTCTCTCATGAATAAATAAATAAAATCTGTTTTTTTAAAGATAAGTTATTCTTAAGCTCCTTTACCTAGTTTATACATCCTCTTACCTGCCTCCCCTCTGGTAACCATCTGTTTGTTTTCTATAGTTAATCTGTTTTTTGGTTTGTCTCTCTTTTTTCCCCCTTTGCTTGCTTGTATTGTTTCTTATCTTAAATTCCACGTATAAGTGACATCATATGGTATGCTTCATCCATGTTTTTGCAAATGGCAAATTTTATTCTTTATTATTGCTGAATAATATTCCATTGTGTATATACACCGTATCTTCCTTATTCATTTATTGAGGGACACTTGGGCTGCTTTTATGATTTGGCTATTGTAAACATTGCTTCAATAAACACAGGAGTGCATATATCCTTTTGAATTAGTGTTTTTATATTCTTTGGGTAAATAGTAGTACAATTACCAGATTATAGGATGGTTCCATTTTAAATTTTTAAAGGAAACTCCATACTGTTTTTTACAGTACCTGCACTAGTTTGCATTCCCATCAACAGTGTGCAGGAGTTGCTATTTTCCACATTGTTTCTAACACTTGTTGTTTCTTGTGTTTTTGATCTCAGCCATTCTGACAGATGTGAGGTGATATTTTATTGTAGTTTTGATTTGTATTTCCCTGATAATCAGTGATTTGAGCATCTTTTCATATGTCTGTTAGCCATCTGAACCTCTTCTTTGGAGAAATGTCTGTTCATGTCTTCTGCCCAGTTTAATTGGATTATTCATTTCTTTGGATTTTGAGTTCTATAATTTCTTTATATATTTTGGATACTAACCCTTTATCAGATATGTCATTTGTAAATATCTTCTCCCATTCAGTAGTGTGCCTTTTGGTTTGGCTGATTGCTGCTTTTGCTGTGCAGAAGCCTTTTATATTTATGTAGTCTCAATAGTTTATTTTTGCTTTTGTTTCCCTTGCCTCAGGACACATGCAGAAAAATACTGTTATGGCCCATGTCAGAGAAATTACTGCCTGTGCTCTCTTGTAGTATTTCTGTGGTTTTAGGTCTCACATGTAGGTCTTTAATCTGTTTTGAATTTATTTTTGTGTATGGTGTAAGAAAGTGGTCCAGTTGCCTTCTTTTGTATGCTGCCATCTAGTATTCCCAACACCACTTGTTAAAGGAACTTTTTCCCATTGGATATTCTTTCCTGCTTTGTCAACAGTTAACTGACCATATGATTGTGGGTTTATTCCTGGAGTTAGTTAGTTAGTTAGTTTCTTTCTTTCTTTTTTTTTTCTTTTCTTTTCTCTTTTCTTTTCTTTCTTTTCTTTTCTTTTCTTTTTTCTTTCTTTTCTTTCTTTTCTTTTCTTTTCTTTCTTTCTTTTCTTTCTTTCTTTCTTTCTTTCTTTCTTTCTTTCTTTCTTTCTTTCCTTTCTTTCTTTCTTTCTTTCTTTCTTTCTTTCTTTCTTTCTTTCTTTCTTTCTTTCTTTCTTCTTTCTTTTTCTAATTCGTGGGTTTTCAGTTCTGTTCTGTGTCTATTTTTGTGCCAGTAGTATACTGTTCTGATCACTACAGCTTTGTAATATAACTTGAAATCTGGAAATGTTATATCTCAGCTTTGTTTTTCTTTTAAAAAATTGTTCTGGCTATTCAGGGGCTTCTTCGATTCCATGTAAATTTTAAGATTATTTGTTCTAGTCCTGTGGAAAATGCTGTTGGTATTTTGATAGGGATTGCATTAAACCTGTAGATTGCTTTGGGTGGTATGTACCTTTTAACAATGTGTGTTCTCCCAGTGCATGAGCATAGAATATCTTTCCAATTTTTTGTGTCCTCTTCAATTTCTTTTAGCAGTGTTGTATAGTTTTCAGAGTACAGGTCTTTCACTTCCTTGGTTACGTTTATTCCTAAGCATTCTATTATTTTTGGCACAATTATAAATGGGATTGTGTTTTTGATGTCTTTCTCTGCTGCTTCATTATTAGTATATAGGAATGCAACAGGTTTCTGCACGGTAATTTTGTATCCTATAATTTTAATTTATCAATTCTAGTATTTTTGTGGGAATTTTACTTCTTCCTTTATCAATTTGAATGGCTTTTATTCCTTTTTGTTGTCTCATTGCTGTGACTAAGACTTTCAGTACTATGTTGAATAAATGTGATAAGAATGGACATCTTTGTCTTATTCTTGCCCTTTTTCTCCACTGTGAAAATGCTCTAAGTTTTTCATTGAGTTTGAAGTTAGCTATAGTTTTTGTTTTTGTTTGTTTTTAGATTTTATTTATTTATTCATGAGAGAGAGGCAGAGAAGTAGGTTCCCTGAGGGGAGCCTGATGCAGGACTTGATCCTGGAACCCCGGGATCATGACCTGAGCCAAAGGCAGATGCTGAACCACTCAGCCACCCAGGTGCTTCTTAGCTGTAGTTGTTCAGGTATGGCCTTTTTTATTATTATTATTATTATTATTATTATTATTATTATTATTACAAACACATGAGGGTTTATTTACGAGCTCAAGCTTGGGTCCAAGTATACCCGACATAGCAGAGCAGGGACTTGGACCCTGAGGTGGGTTTCAGCTTAGTTTTATGGGCTGATCTAGGGGACCTCTATAAGGGGTGGAGGAATTTCTTAAGTTCTGTTTACATTCTGATATGGGGCTTTCAAGGGCATTGAGCTCTGTTCTCATTCTAATATGGGACTTCCTGCCACTGGTTTGGGCTCTGTTCTCATTCTAATTTGGGGCTTTCTAGGGCATTAAGCTGTAAATTTTAGCTCTTATTCACAGGGGTCTGGGATAGCTGTACTTGTGCTAAAGCTGAACTTAAAGTAGAATGGCCTTAATTTTCTCGGCCTCCACATTTCCCCCTCTCAGAGGAACCTAAGGACGGACCCAATCATGGGTCCAGGTTGCTCTCAGAGTGAGCCAGGGGGAATGACTAAACCAGGATTCGAACCAACCTTGTTGCTGTTCTTGCTCCCGTTTACATCCCAGGGAAGATGCAACATCCTGTGTTTAAAGCAGCACAGAACCCCACCCCTGCCCCCCTTTGTTGTAAGAAGACTAATCCCTTCCTATTTTGAAGGACAACCTCAGACTAGGGAGTCTTTGAGGTGGGAAATAAGTGAGTACGGTGCAGTCTTAGCTTTAGGGGATTGTCCTTGTCTGTTGGCTTTTCCATTCTGGAACAAAGTCCTTGAGAATGGCGTGTGGATCAGCTGGCCAAACGTGGGTGTAGTGGACCCAGGGAGTAATCCCGACGACCTTGAGAGTGGTGGGAGTGGTCAGGATCACGATGTAGAGTCCCTTCCAGCGAGGTTAAAGTGTCCGGTGTTGGTATCTCCGCACGTACACCCAGTCACCCAGCCGATATATCGATGGGAGTCTGGGGGTGGCCCGTCTCATAGAGGGCCCTCATCTTAGGCCACACCTGCTCATGTGTTCATTGTAACATTTGGAGGGAGAAAAGAAGTTGGTGATCATCAAATTCAGCAAGCCCCTCAGGTTTTAAATTGGGGATAATAGGTGGAAGAAGACCAAACATGATCTCATAGGGAGTCAGTCCCGTCTTATATAGTCCTCACCCTATATAGAGCAAAGGGGAGGATAGCCTTTATTATTTTGAGGTATGTTCCTTTTAAGCCTACTTGTTGAGGGTTTTTATCATAAGTGGATATTGTACTTTGTCAGATGCTTTTTCTGCATCTATTGAAATAATTATATGGTATTATTCTCTCTCTTATTGATGTGATGTGTCACGATTGATTTGTGTATACTATACCACCCTCACAACCCAGGAATAAATCCCACTTGATCATGTTCAATGAAACTTGTTTTCTGACCTTATAAGTAATCTATTCTGGAGAATGTTCCATCACTTCAGAAGAATGTGTATCCTGCTGTTTTAGGATAGAATGTTGTAAATATATCTATTAAATCCATCTGATTCAGTGTCACTCAGAGCCACTTTTTTCTTGTTGATTTTCTGTTTGGATGATCTGTCCATTGATGTAAGTGAGGTGTCAGCCCCCTACTATTAATATATTGCTATTGATTATTTCCTTTGTATTTGTTATGAACTTCTTTATGTATTTGGATGCTTACGTGCTGGGTCCATAAAAATTTAAAATTGTTATTTTTTTGTTGATAGGCTCTATTTATGATTATATAGTGTCCCTCTTTGTCTATTGTTACAGTCTTGTTTTAAAGTCTGTTTTGTCCCATATAAGTATTACTATGCTGGCTTTTTCCCCCCATCTATTTACATGAAAAATGCTTTTCATTTCCTTCACTTTTCACTCGGTATGTGTCTTTAGGTTTGAAATGAATCTCTTGTAGGCAGCACATAGATGGGTCTTGTTTTTTGTATATTCCATCACACTATGGCTTGACTGGAGTGGTTAGACCATTTACATTCAAAGTCATTAATGATATATATTATCATTTTGTTACTTATTTAATGCTTGTTTTTGTAGTTCTTCTCTGTCCCTTTCTTTCCTTGCTCTCTTCTCTCATGATTATTTGGATTTCTTTGTTGATATACATGAATTCCTTTTTGTCTATTTTTTGCATAACTATAACTGACTTTTGATTTGCAGTTACCATTAGATTTGTATGTAAGATCTTCGGCATATAGCGGGCCTTATTAAGTTAATAGTTGCTCAAGTTTGAGCCCAGTTTTTACTTCTCTCCCCAACACATTTTAGGTATTTGGAATTATACTTTACATTTATTTTTTATTATGTGAGTCCCTCGACTAATTTTTAGAGGTATATTCATTTTCACTGTTTTTGTGCTTCCTTTTTTTCTTAATCTTACTTATGGTCTTTCCTTTCCACTCAGAGTCTCCTTTAACATTTCTGGTAGGACTGGTTTAGTGGTAAGGAATTCTTTTAAGTTTTGTTTGGGAAACTCTGTTTTTCCTTCTGTTCTGAATGATAGCCTTGCTAAATAGATTATTCTTGTCTGCAGATTTTTTCATTTCAGTGCTTTGAATATATCATTCCATTCCCTTCTGGCCTGGAGTTTCTGAAGAAAAATTAGCTGATAACCTTATGGTATTTCCCGTGTATGTAACGGTTTTCTTTTCTCTTGCTGCTTTTAAAATTCTCTATCACTAGTTTTTGCCCTCTGAATTACCATATGTCTTGGTGTCGACCTCCTTGTGTTTTATTTTGTTCAGGGCTCTCTGTGCATCTTTGATCTGGTTTTCTGTTTCCTTCCCCAAGTTTGGGAAGTTTTTAGCTATTATTTTTTCAAATACATTTTCTTTCCTCTTTTCTCTTTCTTCTCCTTTTGGGATTTCTATAATGCAAGTGTTACTCACTGATGGTATTGCTTCACTCCCAAAGTCTGTTCTCATTTTGTAGAATTTTTTTCTCTCTCACCTGATCAGCTTGACTACTTGCCATTACTCTGTCCTCCAGGTCACTGACTTCTCTTCCTCTAGCCTACTATTTATTACATCTAATGTATTTTTAATTTCATTTATTTTGTTCTTCATCTCTAATTATTTTTTAAATCTCTGTGTTAAGGGTCTCACTGATGTCCTCCACTCTTTTCTCAAGTCCCATGAGTGTCTTTATGTGATAATTAAATTCTTTATCAGGTATATTACTTACCTCCATTTTTCTTAGGTGTCTTGCTGTGAATTTGTCCTATTCTCTGATTTGGGATATATTCCTTTGTCTTATCCTTTTGTCTGTGTCTGTTTCTTTGTGTTAGGAAAGTCATGTATGTCTCTTGCTCTTGAAGATAATGGCCTTGTGATGAATAGGTCCTGTAGCGCCCTGCAATGCAGTGTTTCCTGCTCACCAGAACCTGAAGCTTCAAGGTTGTCTCTTAAATGCATTGTGTACACTCTGCTTTTGTGGCTGAGACACTTTTTCTTTCAATGCAGTCATCTACCGTGGCTTTTTTTTTTTTTTTTTTTTGCCTGTTGTGGGCAGTGTTCAGTCCATGTAGTGTTAGTAGGCTAGTCTGGAGCTGCATAGGCTTGATTGAGTCAAATCAAGCATTTGCCCATGATGCAGTAGCAACTGACTGTAGGGCACTTTCACTTTGTTGTCCCCTAAGAAGCTTTCATTGGTGGTCAGGGCCTGAAAGACATATCCTTAGCCCACTGCTAAGGCCACATATTAGTGGTGTGTGTGGTTACCTTTACCAGTTTGTCAGAGAATAGTTATTCTTGCCTGGTGCTGTCCCCTGTTGGGGTTGCTTATACCTTGCTAGGCGTGTGGTACTGCCCAGGGGTGGGTTCTGGCTGAGTATACATTGGAGGATCTGTTAGTTATGGAGAAGGAGGCAAGGAAAGGAGGTGTTAGCAAGTTAAGTAGTGACTGTGGGCACCATACTGGTTCCCCTAGGTGGCCATGTGTTTATGCTGGGGAAGGGAAATCGCACCTGTCAGCTCCTTCATTCCCAGATGACTCTCCCAGAAATTATAAAATACTCTCCTTCTCGTATGCCCCAGGTGCTTTTGAAATTGCTATTCCTATGCTTATCTCTGTGGGCTGTCTCTTTAAGGTGGGGGACTCAACTGCCTCTCCTCCTCTGAGCTGTCTAAGATCCCAGCCAGCTGATTTTTAAAGGTGCAGGTTTGAAATCCCACTGCTTCTTAAGAACTTACAAAATTTAGCCCTCTGGTTTTCAAAGCCATATGTTATGGGGATTTGTTTTCCCTGTATGGACTCCCCTATGCAAGGGTTTGTTTCCCTCCCCTCTCTATGCCTATGGAGTCCCTTACTTCTGTGGACAGACCTGAGGGTCCATTTAGCTCCTGACTGTATGTCTGCCCATTTCAAATCATTTTGGATGAAGCCTCTTCTCTATATTTAGTTGTAGAGTTTTTACTGCCAGTCTTTGGATTGTTTCCTGGGTTATTTACATTTATGTGAATGTTATATGCTTGTATCCATGGTTCAAGGTAAGCTTGGGTCCTCCTACTCCACCGTTTTCCCAGAAGTCCAGTTTACTACATTTTCCATGGCACAGAAATGAAGAATTAATATTGCACCAAGTTAGATAGTACATACCCAATAACTGATTGTTGTTATTTTAATTGGTAAATTTTCAACCTCAAAACTACCTTATTATTATTAACAGTACATTATTTATTATTGCAAACAGGAAATATAATAGGTATCAGACTCGTATGTTAAATGTAGGATTTTTTTAATAGCTCCAGTGAGACTGAACAAAGCTGATGATTTTTGAATAATTGGTGGTACCATGATCTTGAGTAAAAATATAATATATTTACTATGCATTTGGTAGAACTAGAAGTTATGGCACAGGGTTTGGAAAACAGAAGAGGTGCTGTTAAAAGCATGGACTTTGGAGTCAGACTTTCTGGAGTTACATCCATGTTTTGCCACTTACCAGCTGGGTGACTTAAATGAATTACTTAATCTCTGTATGATCAGTTTTCTTATCTAAAAATGGTGAGAATAAGAGTCTAAATAATAGTGTGTTCCTCATGGGAATGTTATGAGGTATAAACCAAGTAATATTTGTAAAACTTTTAATACAGACCTGGCATGTAGCAAGTGCTAGAGGTTTTGGCTAAATAAAATATAGATTGAGATTGGCAGAATTTAGGGAGTTTTAATATCCCACCTATAAAATATATATAACTATAGAAAATTGTCTTTTCTTTAAAAACTGTCTTCCTCTAGCTTTTAGGAAATGTGTATTGAAAGTTTAGTGTATCCAAAATAATGTGATTTTATACCTCTAATAAGCAGAAGTTGTAATAATGATGTTTTTAAGAAACTTAATATTCTGTATTAGATTTTCAAAATTTGACCATAGAAATCTCTTTGGAAATCTTTGGTATTCATTGTTCAAAGATTTTAAAATTTTGGCTGCATCTAAAGATGCATTTTATAACAATTTTTTTAATTTTTATTTATTTATGATAGTCACAGAGAGAGAGAGAGAGAGAGAGAGAGAGAGGGGAGGCAGAGACATAGGCAGAGGGAGAAGCAGGCTCCATGCACCGGGAGCCTGATGTGGGATTCGATCCCGGGTCTCCAGGATCGTGCCCTGGGCCAAAGGCAGGCGCCAAACCGCTGCGCCACCCAGGGATCCCCTAAAAATGTATTTTTATAGAATATTTATCTATTTATTTAGAGAGAATGAGTGTGTAGGGGCTGGGAGGGGCGGAGGGAGACAAGGGAGTGAATCTTAAGCAGGTTCCACACGTAGCATAGAGTCCATGCTTGTCTTGATCTCACAACCATGAGATCATAATCTGAGCTGAAACCAAGAGTAGGATGCTTAACTGACTGAGCCACCCAAGTGCCCCTAGAGTTTATTTTTTAAAGTAGGTACAGAGATGTCCCATGTATCCCCTGCCCCACATGTGCATAGACTCCCCCTATTATCAACACTCTCTACTAAAGTGTTATTGTTATCATTGATGAACTTTATTATCACCCAACGTCCATAGTTTATGTTACAGTTTACTCATGGTGTTGCACATTATGTAAGTTTGGACAAATTTATTTTATCCTGTATCCACCATTGTAGTACCATACAGAGTAGTTTTACTGTGCTATAATCTGTGCTCTGCCTGTTTCTTGCTCTCTCCTGCTTAACTCCTAGTAACCACTAATCTATTTACCGTTTCCATAGTTTTGCCTTTTTCAGAATGTCATGAAGTTTGAATTAGTATATAGCCTTTTTAGACTGGCTTCTTTCACATACTAATATGCATTTAAATTTCTTTCATATGCTTTTATGGCTTGATAACTCATTTCATTTAGGTGATAGATACTATTCCAGTTTTTGTATATAACACACTTTATTGATCCACCTACTGAAGGACATCTTAGTTGATTCCAAATTTTAGCAATTGGGAATAAAGGTCCTATAAATTTCTGTGTGCAGGTTTTGTGTGGTTGGTCTGCATTTAAGTGAGTTATTTAAATTGGCAGAATTCTATCATAAGTTTAGGTAACCATTTTGTTCTTATAACTACTAATGTATAAAAGAAAGGAAGTTAAAATGAGTACAAAGCAAATTAATGTGTTTTATTAAGAAGATTATAATAGGTAATTCGCTGTTATAAAACATTTAATTAATTCTGAAATATATGGAATAAAATGTTAAGTACCCCTTCCCTCTTACCCCTCATCAATTCTGTTTTACTCTCCTCAGAGGTAACCTGTGGGTTTGCTTTTTACTCTTCTGTAACTTTTCTATATAAGGAATAGACAAATCACACTCAAACTGACACATTGTTTTAAAAACATATTTGGATTGTGCTATACATACGTATGTTTCTCATTTCACAAGATATCAAAAATACCCTTTCTGTCATGCCTGTAACTGTTTCTCATTTTAAATGAGTGAATTACCATCTTCGTTGTGGGTATTTCTAAGTTAATTTAACTATTTATTTTTGATGGACAGATAAGTTGCTTAGCATTTTTCTTCTCCATTTCCTCCTCCCTCCCTTCTTACCCTTCTCTTTCTTTTTTAACTATTTCAAATAATACTGCTGATATGGACCATTCTTTTTAAGTTGTTTAAATGCATGCACTCTTACATTGTTATAATGTTTCTGTAGCATAGATTTTTAGAAATAGGATTGTTTTGAAGAATAATGTGTGTTTAAATTTTGATAGCTACAAATGATCATCTCTTACAATTCTACTCTACAGACCATACTTATTTATATTCCCAATATATGAAAAATTTTCACAAGAGGCTTCAACAACAGCAGATTTTGTAAACATAAAAATGGATACCTTAAAATGTTTGCCAGTGTGACCACTAAAGAGGAAACCTGATTTTTGTCTTAATATTTGTTTTTTGAAAAATAAATATTAGTTTTTTGTCCAAATTATATTTTTCTGTGAATTATCTGTTCATATTTTTCCATATTTTTATAGCTGTTAATCTGTTGCTTGATATCTTCATTTGAACTAATGGGAATTTCATGAAGCTTGATAGGTCTAAAAAATGAAGTTTTTTCACCCTCTCCATTCTCTTTTCTCTTACAGCTTCATTCTTCCATCTGCTGTGACCTAAAACCTTTGAGTCATCCTTTCTTGACCTTTCTCAGGGTATTTGTAGTGCATCAGTAAGTCCTATTGGCTGTAGCTTTTATGTGGATACAGAATCTCATCATTTCTTACTACCTTCAATGCAGCGACCATCTCTCACATACTGTCTTCCTATTTTAATACTTGCAGCCTATTTTTTGCAGAGTAGCCAGTAGCCTCTTAAAATATGTCCAATACTTGATGACTGTATTTAGAATCCATAATCCTATCCTAGCTTCTTCAAAGCAAAAGCCAACCTTCTTCCCATGGCCTCTATAGCTCTGTTATTGGTCCTTATTTGTAGCTCTGACTTCATTTCCTACTTCTATCACTCTTCACTTTACTTTAGCCATCATTGCTTCTATACTGTTTCTTGAAATCCTAAGTATACGTCTAGGTGCCTGAGTGGCTTAAGTAAGTCAAGTGTCTACCTTCAGCTCAGGTCGGAATCTCAGGGTCTTGTAATCAAGCTTTGTGTTGGGCTCCACATTCAATGAGGAGTTTGCTTCTCCCTCTGCTCGCCCCCCTCTCCCCCTGCTTGTGCTCTCTCTCTCTCTCAAATAAATACATAAATCTTAAAAAAAAAAAAAATCCTAAGTACACATCTAACTGAGGACTTTTGCATTACTGTTTTATTTGCCTACAGTGCTCTGCTCCCAAATATCTCCATGGATCTTTCCCAAATTCTTTTTATAAATAACATTCTTTGAATTTCTAACGTGCGTAATGTGGTAGACTTGGGTTTATGAGCATGAAGAAAAAAGGTTTATGTTCCATGCCCTTAAGGTATTATTAATCTAATATAAACTCTAATAAACCAAGTTGGGAAGACAGGGAAAAAATGAGTTGAGATACTGCAACTGCAGTTCATGTAGTAGTGATTTGGTAGCATTTACTTTGGATAGAATTTTAGGACCATCAAAACTTAATTTAATCAAAGTCCTAAGAGCAAGATCTGATTTATTTTATGCTACTTAAAAAGTACCTAAAATGGTATATACAAATTATATGTTTGCATTAACATATAATGCATAAAATATATGGATCTGTTTGGAAATAACACGTTATAAATTACCATTAAATTAATAGCAATTTCTGACATTTAACTTTAAAATTATTGAGATTCTTTGATTTCTGTAATATCCATAGACAAAATTTTTAATAACATGCTATACAGATTGGAATCACATTTTGTTAAATATATATAGATCTGTCTTTTATGTGATCACATAGTTCTTTTGGTTACTTTCAAAATCAGGTTTTGTTTTTTTTTTCTCAGAATCAGTTTTTAAAGTTGAGAGAGTATGGATAAGCTTTTGTTAACAAGAGAATTCATATGTAGGAAGATTTGTTTCTTATCAATTGTGGATGAATCAAATAGTTTGTTGTTGAATTTCCTTTTTTTTTTTAAAAGATTTTATTTATTTATTCATGAAAGGCACAGAGAGAGAGAGAGAGAGGCAGAGGGAGAAGCAGGCTCTATGCAGGGAACCCAATGCGGGACTTGATCCCGGGACTCCAGGATCATGCCCTGGGCCAAAGGCAGGCGCTAAACTGCTGAGCCACCCAGGGGTCCCCCCCTTTTTTTTCCAAGTAAAGCTTTCATTGCAGTATTATCATTATAAAAGTGAGAAATGGGCAAATTGTTAGGTTACAACTTAATAAATTTTTGTGAAGTGGATATATCCATGTATTCAGTAAATAGAATATTAGATTCTAACATTGTTCCACAGTGTTACCTTCCAATCACCAATTCCTGACAAGAGTAACCAACACATTCCTTACTTTTAACAGATGAGTTTTGCTTATATTTGAATAGTTGCAAAAATCAGTAATTCTATAATACAAAATGATCTAATATATTTTATAATCTCATTTGGAGCTATTAAGGAAAGAAATAATCATAGAAATATTTTTTTTATATTTTTGTAAAACAGTAAAGTACATGTGTGTTAAATAACTATTCTTATACTTAGAATCCCGACCATTGTCAGTTCCTGTGAAAGCCATGCTGAATATATCTGAAGGCTGTAGAAGTCCTGAAGAAAGAATGAAAGAATTTGTTGGAGTAGTATGGAATGCAGTAAAGAGTCTCACACTACAGGTAAAATAAAAGTTAGATATAATCTGGTTTTAATTTCTATAATCCTTTATAATTTTTAACACCTTAAGTATTGGTAAAAAAATAGTCTCACTACTAACATTTAATATTGGTAAAAAAGAAATAATCTCTTAACATTTGTATCCATCTCATTTGTATAACTTAGGTGAAAATTCTTGGTGCACTTTATATATTAACAGAATTATATGAAATACATATTATGTGTTCTTTTGATGAAGTTCTAAAAATACACAAATTTTGAGATTTTTCTTGAGTTAAAAAAGTCATTCTGTTTCTTTATTTTAAAAGATTTTAAATGTTCAATATACAAACCACAAAACACTAGAGAGTAGGCCAAGTTGGACAGCGGTCCCTGAAAGATTGAAGATGAACTCATCATGGCTTGGTGACTACTGGTTTCAGGGAATGAGAAGAAGGTGTTCCAGTCCAAGTGGTGTTCCAGGTGCCACTTTTGGCATTTGGGTGAATAGTGATGCCATGAAATGATAAAAGAAACAGCTTTTCAGGGTCAGTGGTAAACAGGGAGTTTAATTTATGCATGTATTTGAAATTCCTGTGAGATAACCAGGCTTCTGTTAGACAGTAGGATATTCATATCTGGAGGTTAAGGAAGAGATTCACAGTAGAGATATAATTTTGAGAATCATCTACAGATGGTTAGAATCAGGAGAATTCATCATTCAAAAAATATGTAAAGTTGAAAGAACAATGGACCAAGGGAATACCATATCTAAAATAGACAGTAAAAGTGTCCTTGAAGGAGCCTATAGGAGAGATCAGAGATGTAGAAGGAAAAGTCAGACAGTTCATGAAAGTGAAGGGGTGTGGAGAATTTCAAGTAACCAGCACTTAGCAGTAACAAATTCTGGATCTTAACTATGGACTGCAATATGAAATGCTTAGATTAAATAATATTTATGATTATTTTTAATTCTAACATTCTAGTGGGATTCTTTTGGGTTGTTTTTTGTTTTTTGTTTTTTTTTTGCTTATTTTCTAATGATACAGTGCCTTCATTAGCTTTGTTACCAACAATAAATTTAAGCTTAGACATCATTGTGGATTACTTATAAGTAGAGATACTGATGTTCCTCATTTTTTTCTTCTTTTAAAAAGTTTTTAATTGTGGTAAGATACACTTAACATTAAATTTGCTATGTTAATCATTTTTACGGGTACAATTTTTTTATTTTTTATTTTTATTTTTTTAAGATTTTATTTATTTATTCATGAGAGAATAAGAGAGAGAGAGAGAGAGAGAGAGGCAGAGACATGGGCAGAGAGAGAACCAGACTCCACGCAGGGAGCCCGATGTGGGACACCATCCCAGGACTCTAGGACCTCGCCCTGGACCAAAGGCAGGCACTAAACTGCTGAGCCATCCAGGAATCCCCTACGAGTGCAATTTAAACTGATGTTCTTCATTTGACTAAACTTATTGAGTATAAATTAACATAGAATTACAAGAGTACTAATGATTATATCTTTGTATAGGTTATTTTGAATATGAAATAGGCACTCACTGGCCTCATTCCTAGTCCCAGCCCTGTATTATACATGGTTTATATTTAGACGTTTCCAGATTTAATGTGTTCTGGAAAGCTTTAAAGATAAAACTTGATTCTGATTAAATGATTAAAATCTAGGCCTTAAAATTCTGAGTTTTTAAAATAGTAATGTCCATTTTCCAAGATGTTTTATGAACCAAATATAAAACAAAACCCTGAAGTTGTCATCTGACAAAACAGAACATCATACTTGAAACCATCAAAGGATTATCCTCTTAGTGGAAGTTTGAGCAAGTGAATGTGTTTGGAATCAGAATTTCTGGAAAATTGATTTTGCAGCCAAAGTTGATATTTGCTAATGGAAATGGAAGCCCATGTTCCATTTCTACTTATGATAGACATATCTTGCATTTAGACATAAACAATATTCACTGTAACCTATTTGTTTATCAGTGGGAAAAGTAATTTCCACATTTCATCTTAATGGATTATGTGATAGTACTTTATGTAGTCTTGAACAACTTTTTAAAATGTGAACTTGGTTTGGGGGCCTTTTTCTCAAAAGATTAGCATAAACTCAGTTCTTTGCGAGTTTTCTCTATTGGCTAATCAGCAAAGATCTTATCTATTATAGTTCAAATAATAGATAAGATTTTATTCCAAAAGCTACATTTTATTCCAGAAGCACATGATTGGCAATGGCATGCAGTTGACAAAATAGAAATATTTTGGCCTAGAATTCACTAATAGCGGAGAACATTGCCCTAGTTTTTGCTGAACTCCTTTTTCTTCTCTTTTACATTGAAGATCCTGTTTCTTTTATATGGCATTTTCTAGGTGGTTTTTTTTTTTTTTCTAAAGCTTTCTGAGTAGTCTGTATAATAGATTCTTTCTTTTCTTTTCTTTTTTTTAATTTTTATTTATTTATTTATGATAGTCACAGAGAGAGAGAGGCAGAGACACAGGCAGAGGGAGAAGCAGGCTCCATGCACTGGGAGCCCGACGTGGGATTCGATCCTGGGTCTCCAGGATCACGCCCCGGGCCAAAGGCAGGCGCTAAACCTCTGCGCCACCCAGGGATCCCGATTCTTTATTTTCTATACCAAGCCTCTTGGTCTCCTTCTTTTGCTAATCTGTTATTCCTTAGAGAACTACTTCCCACATTCCTTGATTTTGATATGTCAGTGTCTCAAGTCTCATAAGCTAATTAAGCTAGATCAATTGAATTCTTTCTCCCAAGAAGTTATATATAGAATATGATCAGTGATGGCAGTAATCATATTGCATGATACATTTGATGTCCTCATATCTTGTGAACTTCCTGGCCTATCTGCATAATCAAAAAAGGGTAGGTATTTGAGGCTAGACAGATCAACTACCAAACACCTTAATGGTAAAAGTAATTATTTACATTTAATGCTTAAAATTTTGCAAAGGTTCATGTTTTTGTTTATAGGCATTGAGAAAGTGACTATAACTGCATGGTAGTTTGTTAGGAGGAGGAAGTCTGGAATTCAAATGTAGGCATTTTTTCATGTTTTCCCTTGGCAGCATTTATATGGGAAAGTGGATTTGTAACAATCTGGAAAAGAAGACAGCTGAGGTTCACTTTTGAGGTTTTTAACCGAATGCTCTAATTTGGGTATATTAGATTTCTGCTATATATGATGATAACCCAAATATCTTCATAGAGTATTAAAAATGTATAGAATAGGAAAATTGATTTTGGACATAGTTAATACATTTGTTGTAGTGCAAATGGAATACTGCTTATTTTAGTTACATCATAAGCACTGGTGTTTTTTAATAAAAATACTGTGAGGGGCACCTGGGTGGCTCACTGGTTGAGTACCTGCCTTTGGATCAGGTCATGATCCCAGGGTCCTGGAATCGAGTCCCACATCGGGCTCCCTGTAGGGAGCCTCCTTCTCCCTGGGATGCCTAGATGGTTCAGTGGTTGCGCATCTATCTTTGGCTGACGGCATAATCCTGGGGTTCCAGGATCGAGTCCCACATTGGGTTCCCTGTGACAAGCCTGCTTCTCCCTCTGCCTATGTCTCTGCCTCTCTCTCTCTCTGTCTCTCATAAATTAATAAATAAAATCTTTAAAAAAAAAAAAGACTGAACATCTGTGAACCCATGAGAACTAATATGTGGATCTGATATATAGGAGAAAATCAGTGTATGTTCATTGAGTTAATTTTATGTAGCAGACCTTCAGGTAAGAGTTAATACATTGCATCTTTATATCAGAGCTGATCTCCCCACCACCCCACCCCTGCCCCGAGAGTACAGATGAAGAAACTGAAGTCATAGAGAGATTAAACAATTGTTAAAGGTTCCATAAGCTGGAGCTGAACCCATCTGGCCAACAAGTCAGTTTTATTAGTTACTTTACTAGGTTGTCTGTACAATGAAATGATACACTAAACAGTTATTATAATTAATATCAGTATCTGATGCAAATAAAAATAATTGTGTTTACTTATTTAATAATTATTTAGTACCTAGTACATGCTAGACACTGAACTATGTACTGAGACTGTAAACAAAGTAGGCAAAGTATCTGACATTACAGACCTTATATGTTCTAGTGAAAATTCTGTAAGGCTATTAGTATTTTAATATCCTCTTGTTTCAATTTTTTTAAGTGCTAGGATTATGTCCTTTGTATTCCTGACTTCCAGTTCAGTTCATATGAGGTATTAAAGAATGCATGAATAAAAAAAAAGTGAATGCAATTGTAACCTGAAACATTCCTTCATATTTGTTTTTATTTGAAACTGTTTTCTGAAGAATAAAATTCATACAGAGAACATGTCATTCTTTAGAAATTTTATAAAATATAATCCAAAGTTTCAGTTTTAAAGAAAGGAAAACATGTTATTTGGGAGTAGGAAATAGGAATATTATTTAAAAGTACAGAAAATAGAACATTTAAAAGCATTTATATATAATGTGTTCTAAATGATAGTGGGCTAATAAAGTGTTCAGATTAATATATAAGTGAAACCTATGTTAGTCTTTTCTTTTTAATTGAGTTGTAATCACAGTTATATAGCACACAAATGAGAAAAATGTAAGTCTACAAAACCTTACATATGGGAGCTAGGTTGGGGGTACACAAAGACCTACATCTTTTCAAATGGCACAAACTTGGAACTTCCAAAAACTGCATGACAGTCATTTCATTTATTAAAATAAGAATACTAAATAATTTCTTCTTTATTTTTTTTATTCTCAGTGTATATACTTAGATTTGTAGCCCTTGACCTAATAGGAATCAAAATAGAGGTGGTTTTACTTTAAGAATTTGCAATAATCCCTTCACTTTAACACATGAATGTGTTCAATATTGGCGAAAGAACACGTTGCTACCAAAACTGAAATAAGATCCTTGAAACAGAAAGGATGTTGCCATGGAAAAATGAAGTAACACTCAGTGCAGCTGTGATGCATTAATGAATAGGATATTTTTTTAAAAGATCATTTGTGTTTGGTGTGGCTCAGAGGGTCCCAACCAGATGGTTTCCATGAACATGATCTGACCCCCGGTTTGAGGACTTCTTACTGGCAGATTACTTCATTTTCTTCCCCTTGGATTGTCAGATCCTTACATTAATGCAAAATTTACTGCCGCAGATTTATATACACTTACATAAATCACTCAGCATTTTACATTAAAACCACAATTTTAGACCTAGAGTTTAACAGTTATTTTAAAAGTGTAAAAAGATTTATGTGATAGCTATAGTATATATAATAGATGTAACATTATAATAAGTTTGAGCAATTTCGATTATATGTATGTTTTGGTTCTTATCATTAGAGGAATCTCCATAACACATCATATTTTAAGAAGTTTATTTTTCAGAGTTGTTTATCTCAGGCTAAATTTGATGAAATTTATTTTTGAATTAGTGGAATTTTGGAATATATTATGATTTTAGAAATTTGGGCACAACTTGAATTTATTTCAGAGGATATGCATGTGTATATTTGTATAGTGTGGCATATTATACTAATTACCTCATGTTATTGAAAACATTTCTTATTTTTTTATTTTTTAAAGATTTTATTTATTTATTCATGAGAGACACAGAGAGAGAGACAGAGACAGAGACAGACAGGCACAGGCAGGGGGAGAAGCAGGCTCCATGCAGGGAGCCCAAACTGGGACTCGATCCTGGGACTCCAGGATCACACCCTGGGCCGAAGGCAGGAGCTAAGCCTCTGAGCCACCCAGGGATCCCCAAAAACATTTTTTAATAAAGCATCAATAGCTACATGAAGTGTTAAATACTGACTCTTTTTAGTTTTAGTTTTACACTGTAACCATAATAAATATGGGAGAATATGTTCTTAGTAAACCATATTGCTTGAAGATAAGTAATTATGTTAAATTTTAAAAGGGTAAATGTAATACATCTGAGACAATATATACTTCTATTTCAGAATTTTAAAATGTAATCTTAAATCAATGGGCTACTGAACGTATACACACTTAAGTTGCAAGATAAAATTCTGGAACTAAGAAACTCATAAGAAATGATCATACTTCATGAACCAGTGTATTTATTTTGCAAACTTTGACTTATATTTTTCTTCACTGAATTCGTCAGTGTGTTCCATGCACAGAAATGTTAAAGCAAAGATGAGTATGCTAGTTTATTTATAAGGCTGCCAAATTATTTATCATATTAAGGACCTGCTACATATCATCCCCTCACTAAGGACTATATTAACCCCACTGAAGGTATATGACTGTATTCTTTAGTTACCTTTTTTATCTTTCATTGATAGAATATCCAAGCATTTATGAAACAAATTTTACTTTTTGTTATACCTTCAGATAATATCTTTATATGCCAAATATTTTATTAAAAAATTAACAGGTATTTTTTATTTTCTTAAGAATAATTTATGCTAGACTGTTCGGGCAATTGGTGAACCAGGTACAAAATATTACTTTGTAAGAACCAACCATGACTAAAAGAATCTAACATACATTGCTTTTGAATTAAGAACTCATTCCAAATTTAATTTCTGATTTGGGCTTGCTTCATTTTATTTTAACTCTGAGTCACCAGCTGGAGATAAGAGACCATAAAAATTGCACATGAAATCAAAATTTAAATAATAACTTGAGACATGATAGACACAAGGAATAATGTTCTGATTTTTAAGTGTTCTCAATTTTCTTCATTTACCATGTATATTTATATATAAAATGTGATACACATACACACTTGAATCTTGGTATACATGTATTAAAAAGAGTATGCGATACATTTTAATGTGTGTCTGGAGATAAAATCTGAATATTTTAAACATTTTTCTTATATTTTAGTCTGTGAAGTTAAAAAAAAAAGGCTAAATTCATATAGAAATAGCTCTGTGTATATGTGTGTCTTTTAAGTGAGTACAGTATAATGCTAGTCAGCTCTAAGGCCTTAGCTGGTGTTAACAAAAATCTAATGAAGTGCAAAAGAAGGAGGATTTTCTCACCTTTTTTGCCAACACATTTTCTAATTTAGTCATGTTTCTTGGAAAGAACTGTGGAAAGGCAGATATGTTTTCATCTCATGTCACTGTGCCTTTTTGATCAAATTTATAGCAAGAAACATCTTTTTAAGTGTTTATTGTGTTCCTTGGTAAAAGTTACTCATAAAGGCATGAATATGGCCCATTTCTTTTTTTGGCTTGCCTGTTTATTCATTAAGATATTACGTGTTTAGGCGTAAAGTCTGTTCCCAGTATTTTAATTTTACTCTTTTTTTTTTGTAGCTTGAAGTACAGTCTTGTTGTGTGTTTGTTCCAAATGATAGCCTGCCTTCCCCAAGTACAATTGTATCTGGTGACATTCCTGGAACAGTAAGAAGTTGGTACCATGGACAAACTAGCATGCCAGGAATGCTGGTCCTCTGTTTGCCACAGATAAAGATTATTAGTGCTGGCCACAAGTATATGGAACCTCTGCAGGAGATTCCATTTGTCATTCCACGACCCATCCTTGAAGAAGGTACATTTAAAAAAATTCTTCCTATGATTGTTATATTTTTTTTTGATTGTTATATTTTATAATAATATTTTAACTCTTGTTTTTGTAATATGTCAGTGCTTATGTAAATTAGTCTTCTCAGCAAAAGATACACATGAAAATGAATTAAGTGATCAACAAAGTAGAACCTAAAAAGTGCTTATGTAAATTAGTCTTCTCAGCAAAAGATCCACATGAAAATGAATTAAGTGATCAACAAAGTAGAACCTAAAAAGGAAAGGTGTACACCGTGTATGAACTGATACAGTCTTTTTATTAACACCCACACCTTTTAATCATATTGATGTAAGTATAAATGGAGACTACAAAAGATCACGTGCAATACAGAATAATCACTAAAATGTGAAGCATAGACACACTGAGAAGACAAGCATAGACACATTGAGAAGAAGTTGGTTTTGGATGTTTGCATTAGACTGAACTAAGAATGATAAATAGATCTTAGTTTAAGCTACTTGATTTGTTAAAAGAGACATATATTATTACATCAAGCACAATATATTCCTGGATTACTCATTTGTTAAAGTAGATAATTGTGTGATGATTGAAGACGTGACTCTTTAGAAATACTTTCTGATACTGCAGAGTTTTCAGCTGCAAATTCATGCCCTTTTGAACTTTAACATATTTATCTCAAACAAGATGTGAACCTGGAAAAGTTTTTAGTCACAAAGTAAATAATGTGAATCTGTATTTTAATAACAGGGTTCAAATTTGTTACAATGCTTAGCAGTTCCACACCTTGTTCATATTATTAGGATATAAGTACATGAATGCTGATATCATTCAGATTCTACACATACTATTATTGAAAAGCAGAGTCAGTCTGTGCAGGTTTTGACTTCACCTTGATGTTAATTTCTCTCTCCCTTTCTCTGTATTCAAATTTCTATTGAAATGTAGTTTTCTTAGGTTTGTCAGAAGTAGGAATGATTTTACTACCAGAAATGAATGTTGGTATTTAATAATATGAATATCATTATCATAAAATCATAGAATTCTGTTAGAAGGAACTTCTTTAGAGCTTTTCTTATGTAACGTTTGTCTTGATGCAAGGATTCTTTTTCCAGCATATTGGATATATCCATTATTTGATATTTGCTTTTGGTTATTGGCAGTTCTTTATTATCACAACAGCTCTCGTATATCTAGCCTCATAAAATGAGCCTGGGATTGCTTCCTGTTTTTTGTTTTAACTCTGAAATCATTTTTATAAGATTTTATAAGATTCAAATAGTTTATTCTTTAATTTTTTCTTCTTGGCTTTTTGTTTGTTTTGTTTTTAGAGGGGAGGGAGGAGCAGAGGGAGAAGGAGAGAATCTCAAAGGTAAGATGAGGAAAAACCATGATGTAGTACTATCATGGAAGACAAATGATTAAATCATTTTAAATATGGCAGAGCTGCTCAGTAAGATAAGGGCTAGAAGATTTGAAAGGGATTTGACAATTTAGGTGATTGGTTTCTCTTATCACACATTTTCAGAGGACTGGTATTAATGCAGTTCAGATTATGGTGGCTTAAGGACTAAACATAAAATGATTTTTTTATTGAAATGTATTTGACATACAATATAATACTAGTTTTAGTTATTTGATAGTGATTTGATATTTTTTATACATTAAAAGAGACCACTGATTGGTCTAACTACCATCAGTCACCATACAAAGTTATTATAATATTATTGTCTTTACTATATATTACATCCCCATGACTTGAAATTCATTTATAAGAGGAATTTTGTACCTCTTAATCCTCTTCACTATTTCACCCCTCTCCCTGCTCTTCTCCTTTTGGTAATCACTAGTTTGTTTTTCTGTGTTGAGTCTTCTGTTTTATTTTATTTTCTCCATTTTTAGATTCTCTATATAAGTGAAAGCATATATTTGTCTTTCTTGGACTGACTTATTTCATTTAGCATACTACCCTATAGGTCCATATATGATGCTGCAATGGCAAGATATGCCTGTTTTTAATTTATCCTAGTAATATTCCATTACACACACACACACACACACACACACACACACCACATTTTCTTTTCCATTCATCTATCATTAAGCACTTAGGTTGCTTTTATATCTTTGCTATTTTGACTAATGCTGTGAATAACAAAGAGGTACATAGATCTTTTAGAATTAGCATTTTTATTTCCTTCAGATAAATACAGAAGAAGAATTGTTACAGCCCAAAGATTTTAGAAATTCATGTTACTGTGTTCATATTCTTAAGGTATATTTTGCCGTTCTCTTTGATTTCTTCATTGACTTATTGGTTGTCTCATAGCATGTTTAGTCTCCATGTGTTTGTGCTATATCCATATTTTTTCTTGTAACCAATTTCTAGTTTTATACCTTTGTGGTTGGAAAAGATACTTGATGTAATTTTAGTCTTTTTGAGTTTATTAAGACTTGCTTTATAGACTAATGCATTCTGTCCTAGAGAATGTTCCATGTGTAGTTGAAAGGGAGTACTGCTTCTGCTTTTGGGTAGAATGTTTTCTATATATGTCGTTAGTCTATCTGATCTAATGTATCCTTTAACGTCAGTGTTGCCTTGCTGATTTTCTGCCTGGGTTATCTTTTCATTGGTATAAGTGGAGTATTAAAGTCTCCTACTATTCTTAAACTGCTATTTCTATCTTTACTTCTGTTAGATGTATTTAGGTGCTTTATGTATTTAGGTGCTTCTATATTGGCTGTGTAAATATTTTTAATGTTTCATGCTCTTGTTGGATTGACTCATCATCATGTAATGCTCTCCCCAGTTTCTTTTCATTACCGTTTACATGGCATATCCTTTTCCATTCTCTCACTTTGAGTTTGTGTGTATCTTTAGATTTGAAGTGAGTCTCCTGTAGGCAGCTTATATGTTTTTGTTTTTGTTTTTTAATTCATTCAGCCATTCTGTGTCTTTTGATTGGGGAGTTGAGTTCATTTACATTTAAAGTAATTATTCATAGGTATATACTTACTGCCATTTTGTTTATTGTTTCCTGACTTCTTTTGTAGTTCCTCTCCATTCTTTTCTTCTTCTCTTTCTCTCTTATGTTTCAGTTTTCTTTTAGTGTTAAATTTGGATTTACTACCCTTTTTCTTTTGTGTATTTACTGTAAGTTTTTTCTTTGCAGTTACCATGAGATTTATATGTATTTTTTTATTTATGTAATTGTCTTTTTAAAGTTGATAGTAATTAATTTTGAATACATTCCAAAGCTTTATATTTTTACTTTCCTCCATCTTATGTTTTATATTTTCGAGTATACATTTTATATCACTTTATTTTATGTATCCCTAAACTTAATTATCATATTTTTACTTAATTTTACTACTTTTGTCTTTTACTCTTCACTTGGTATCTCCACTACTTTTAGTATGTATTTGCCTTTTATTAGAAAATTTTTACTTTCGTGTGTACTATTTTTTCTTATTAAACAGCACATTTTATTTTTAGGGTTAGATTTGTCTTTTTAACATTTCTTATAAAGCTGTTTAGGAGTAAACTCCCTTTTGCTTGTTTGGAAAATTCTTAATCTCTCTGAATGATAACGTCTGGGTAGAGAATTCTTGGTTGGCCAGTTTTTCCTTTTAGTGATTTAAATGTGTCATGCCTGGCAGCCTGGGTGGCTCAGTGGTTTAGTGCTGCCTTCAGCCCAGGGCGTGATCCTGGAGACCCGGGATCGAGTCTCACATCAGGCTCCCTGCATGGAGCCTACTTCTCTCTCTACCTGTGTCTCTGCCTCTCTCTCTGTGTGTGTCTCTTGAATAAATAAATAAAATCTTTTTAAATAAATAAATAAATAAATAAATAAATAAATAAATAAATAAGTCATGCCACTTTTTTCTGGCCTATAAAGTTTCTGCCAAAATATCTGCTAACTGCCTAAGGGGTTTTCTCTGTATGTAATGTGTTAGTTTTTTCTTGTTACTTTTACTATTTTCTCTTTATCTTTTACCATTTATTACTTTTTAAGAAAAAGATTTATTTGAGAGTATGAGCAGGGGGAAGGACAGAGGGAGAAGGAGAGAGAGCATTTCCAGTATTCTCCCTGCCAAGAGTGGAGCCAGATGCAGGGCTCAATCCCTTGACCTTGAGATCATGACCTCAGCTGAAATCAAGAGTAGAGTCAAATGTCCAACTGACTGAGCCTCACAGGCACCCATACCTTTTACCATTTTAATTAAAATGTGCTTGGTGTGTTTCTCTTGGGGTTTGTCTTATTTTGGACCTCTCTGATCTTACTGTACCTGGATGTCTGTTTCCTTCCTTCCCCAGATTATGGATGTTTTTAGCCATTCTTTCTTCAAATAATTTTTCTTGACTTTTCTTGACTTTTTCTTGATTTTTCTCTCTCATCTCTTTCTGGGGCCTGGATAATGAGAATGTTACTCCACTTGAAGTTGTCCCAGAGGTCCCTTAAGATCTCCTCACTTCTTTCATTCTTGTTTTATTTTTATGCTTTGTCTTTGTGTTTTCCATTCCTTTGTATTCTGGCTCACTGATCATGCTTCTGTTTCATCCATTCTGATTTTAGACCCCTCTAGTGTACTTATAAGTTCAATTTTAATATCTGTTTCATGTTTTCTTATCTTCTCTTTGTTGAAGTTTTTGTTGTGTTCCTCCATTACTCAGATATGACCATTACTTTGAACACTATCTGGTAGGTTACATCTCTCCATTCATTTAGATCTTTTTCTGCATATTTGCCTTGTTCTTTGGTTTGGAATACATTCCTCTGTCTACTCATTTTGCTTCTCTGTCTATTAGGTGAAGAGGCTACCTCCCTCAGCCTTGAAGCAGTAGTCTTGTATAGGAGCTGTTTTGTGTGTCCCAGAAGCTCTATCTCCTGTGTCTACGAGAGCTAGGCATGCTGTGGCCATCCCTCCTGTGGGTTGTTCATCCACTGGTTTTCATAGGGCTACAGCTGCTATGTGTGAAAGATAGAGCGCTGGTTACTTACTTGGCCTGTTGTATCTTAACTACTGCATGTAGAGAGTGGGCTTCCAGCCACTTGCCCATCTTGGTTGTGGCTTGTTCTCTTGGTAGGTTGGGTGTGGCTTGGGGTGTTCATCTGGCTTTTTTTTACACTTTGGGTGCTACATGGGAATGGGAAGGGCAGGAGGCTCACCCAGCTTGTTCATGGTGAGTGGTAGGCAGACCACACCCACCTATGGGTGCCAGTAACCTAGAAGGGATCCATCTAAAATGGTACTTGTTGACTCCTTCACTAACAAGATAGGATGAGATTGCAAAAATGGCTGTTGACAGCACTTCTGTCCACTGTTAAATCCTTGCAGGTTCCATTTAAAAATTTTTTTTAATTAATTAATTTATTTATTTTCCTTGCAGATTTCTATCTCTCTGGTAGCCACTTTTATATTAGTAAATGAGTCTCCCTCTCATATGGTCTAGGTGCTTTTTATTTCTTGCTTATGTGATAGATCATAGGGCAAATAGGTTTGTGGGCAAGCCCTTTAAGAACAGATCTTTATTTCCTAATGTACTGTGATTCACCTGGTCTTAATCTTTATTGATTTTAAAAACTAGACAATTTAGACCTTGTCTTTACTGTTCCTGTCCCCTTTCCATCTAAAAGGTCAAGATTTCTACTGTGAGACACAATCCCTTAACTTTTCCATAGGATGTTCTGTTTTTGTAGGATCCCTCCCACTTGTGCCTCATTTGGGGTGGTTTATGGGACAGGCTGTGACTGCCTCTTACATCTTTCTACATGTTTTCCTTTGTCTTTTGTGAGAAGGTGCTGCTCATCTAGTTCTCAGGTCCTTTTTAGAGGAAAACAATGCCATATATAGTTTTAAGTTGTGTCCATGGAAAAAGATGAGTTCAGGATCTTCCTATGTTGCCATCTTGAACTCATGAAGAATTGATATAACAAATCTACAGTGTTTTTTATGTTATTTGAGAAAGAGAGAGGGTGGTAATTAGATGTATATATGCCTTGATGTTTTTAGTTTTCAAGGGACAGAAATCAAGTCAGGATAATTTAAACAAAAAAGGTACTTAATGACTTATCCTTTAGTCTATTATAGAAAGTGACTGAGTTTTAGTTAAAATTTTGAGGTTAATCTCACCATTTGACTCCAGTGGTTATGAACACCATGTTTTCCATTAAAACTTTATTTTTATTTTCTTGTCCTCACAAAACCTGTTAAATTTTTTCTTGCTCTTTGGTTTTGCTTGGTTATCATTGTGAATTCCAGATCTCAATTAAAACTAAATTAAATTTATGATGGAATGGGCAGCCTGGGTGGCTCAGTGGTTTGTCGCCTGCCTTTGGCCAAGGACATGATGATCCTGGAGACCCAGGATCGAGTCCCACATCAGGGTCCCTGCATGGAGCCTGCTTCTCCCTCTGCCTGTGTCTCTGCCTCTCTCTGTGTCTCTCATTAATAAATAAAAATCTTTAAAAAAATATGAAATGAACAACAAAGAACAGTTTCCTATGTAACCAAGGTTTTGTGCTTAAGAGCTTTTATTTTGATGGAAATATTTTAATATGTTGCAGTGTTTGTGTATATATGTTGTGAAACATAACAACCCTATGATTTAGAAAGAAAATTCAAACCCAGTACTTCCATAGAGAAAAATAGGCCACTCTCCCCATTGCTAGCTACTGCCCAGCCCCAGCCTCAGTATCCTTTTCTGTGTTCTTTGAACAAGTTTATCTCTGTCCTATTGCAGGGCATTAGCAGATGCTACATATATGACTACTTCCTTCTTCATCTCTTCTCTCGCATTCTTTTTTCAGGCTTCCATGTACTTCACTTGCCAGGTCCTAGTGTTCTGTGCTCTTACTGCTTTTGACTCACCACTCTCAATAGTCCTATCCCAATTTTAATTATTTTCATTCAGACCTGATTTCCCTACTATGGTGGAAAAGGACAAGAAGCATATCTGTCTCATTCACCGTGTTATTCCTATCATCTAGCATGATGACTGGCACAAAACAGGGCTCTCTAATTATAGAGTATGCTATTCAGCAAATAGTTTTTGGTTACTATAAGGAGAAAAAAAAACTTTGAAAGTGAAAAGGTCAACATTTGACTTGTCTTCAAGTTCATAAATAATTGAAAAATTCTTCATCATTATGACTTAAAAAGTGAAAAAATTTACAAATGATCAATAGGTTGAACAAGAAAAGTTCTCATAGATTTCAGGTTTATTCTGTACTGAATTTGGACTTCTAAAGTTCAAAATAAGGAACTGTTTGTTGAAATGTGTCATCTGATTTCAATTGCCATGGAAGGGCATTAGATTAGAGATGATCTCTAATATAGTCAGATCCAATCTGTGGAGGGTGTTTGGGTCAAAATCAACATCTTGAGTTTCATTACCAAGTATTTGCAGTGAGGCTTGCAGATGTAATTTACTACATCCAGCTCACACCTCTGAGCAGATGGGTTTCTACAGTATGCCTAGCAGAGGTTTGTTTTTTCTTCTTTGAAAGAGTTGCCTGCAACTTTAATAAAATATTTTGACAGAAATGGAATATTGAGATCATTTATAAATTAAAACTTTGCTATTGTTGGATTTAATGAATTTTCGTAGAAACTGATGTTAAAATTCTTGGACATCTATGAAAAACAGAAAGGCTATTTTACCATGTAATTTTTTTCATCATACTGGTTTATATTTATTATTCCACTTTTAATTTTTCATATCTTACTTTGATAAGTTTAATTTCTACTTGTTCTGAATGATGGTGATGTACTATAGTTTTTTTTTCCAGTTTTACTCAGTGTCTGTGACTTTAGTCCTTAATCCATATGTAAATGAGATACCTTGAGGAAAAGAAGTGGCTCAGAAAAGAGTTTACAATTTGTTCTTGATGTCTAAATTCCTTAGAGATCATCGTGTATGTATTACAAATGAAGTTAAACTATTAAAATACCTAAGTGTAGTTAACATAATTGTTATATACATTATTATCTTTTCAATGGCTCATATCCATCCTGCTACATCATTTGTTTAACTATGGGTTCTGTGACTCTTTAAAGGCTTGAGAATGAACTTTATTTATTCCATGTCAATCAGTTTTGTATTTTCCAACACCCCCCACCCCGGCCACACACACACACACACACACACACACACACACACACACACAAACTTATTTTAAAAACAGAACTAATGTGGCAGATCCAATGTGTCCTGTTTTTCCTTTAAAATAAAGTGTATAACTTATATTGACTTAAGAGCATAAAAATGTGTTTTTTAAATGATACCAAGGTAACATATTCTTATTAAAGGACTTTTTAAAAATTGGGATATTAATTACATGTAGCATTGTGTAGGTTTAGCTATATAACCATTTATATAGCTAAACCTACATTGTTGATTTGCTATATTTACATATTGCAGTATGATTACCATTGAGGTGTCAGCTAACACTTCTGTAGGTCACCTAATTATTGTTCCTCTTTTGTGGTGAAAATGTTTAATACCTAGTTTCTTAACTTTGAAACGTATAATATAGTATTATTGACCATAATCATTAAGTTGTGCATTAGGCCTCCAGAACTTCTCGTTGTAAGTTTGTAATTAACATCATCTCCCCCAATACCGCCCCCCACCCAGCCCTTGGCAACCACCATTCTACTCTATATTCTGTGAGTTCAGCTTATTTAGATTGCATATGCAAGTGATAACTAGTATTTGTCTTCCTCTCTCTGACTTGTGTACTTAAGTACATACTTATATACTTAGCATAATGTCTTCATTAAAGGAACTTTTTTAAGTAAGAATATACAGATAAAAAAAAGTCACTTTGGTTATAATCACTATTAACAGTTTAGTTTTGTATTTCTTCCTAGTGTTTGTTTATTCTTTCTATTTTGTGTGATTATATACAAACAATATACTTATATAATATGCATATAAAAATGATTATATTCACAATGTACAATTAAGATAATTCCTGACAAACTTATCAGCATTGGGGTTTTTATTTTTTTACTGTACTGTCATGCACATTTCACATGGGCTTAAAATGTTTTAAATCCATTCCCATCTAAAAGTAAGAGGATTTTGGGATTTAATTAAAAAAATTTAAAAAAATAAAATAAAGTAAGAGGATTTTTAAAATGAATTTATTTCAACTTGCTGTGAATAGAATCATATTCTTATTTTCATATAGAAGTATAATTTTGTATATTTCCCTTATATGCTGGGATTTTACTGAACCTGTTCTAGTTGTTTTTAATGTAGATTCTCTGGAAATTTCTATATATCTTTCTAATTTTTATGAACCATTTCATCTGCTTGTCCCTCTGTCTCTCTTTCTCTATCAAAATAAATAAATAAATAAATAAATAAATAAACAAACAAACAAATATTTAAATTGGTCATTGCTTTTTGTTGTCTGTTTATTTTTACTTTGTTTCCCTGACCTTCTTTTACTACCTCCTCTATTTTATTTTATTTTTAAAGATTTTGGGATCCCTGGGTGGCTCAGCGGTTTAGCGCCTGCCTTTGGCCCAGGGCGTGATCCTGGAGACCCAGGATCGAATCCCACGTCGGGCTCCCGGTGCATGGAGCCTGCTTCTCCCTCTGCCTATGTCTCTGCCTCTCTCTCTCTCTCTCTCTCTCTCTCTCTGTGACTATCATAAATAAATAAAAAAGATTTTATTTATTTATTCATGAGAAACACAGAGAGAGGCAGAGACACAGGCAGAGGGAGAAGCAGGCTCCATGCAGGGAGCCCGATGCGGGATTCGATTCCGGGACTCCAGGATCACGCCCTGGGCCAAAGGCAGGTGCTAAACCGCTGAGCCACCCAGGGATCCCCCCTCCTCTATTTTAAATGTGTATTTTAGTGTACTATTTTATTTTCTCCATCAGTTTTTTTACTGTGTACTTTTTCAGTGGTGACTCTAGGGATTATGTTATGCATCTGTATCACACTCTAACTCATATTTTAACTTAATTTTTTTTTGAATTATAGAAAATTTGTTCTAACATATTTCTATTTTCTGCCTCATTCTGTTCACACAGATTGCATTTCCGTGAATCCTAACCCACCAGTGGTGTTTTATTTATTGCTCTGTATATAATCAATTGCCTTTTAAAAAACTAAAGAGAAATGGGAAATAATACATTTATAGGCTTTCATATTAACCCACATGTTGGTCATATCTAGTTCTTTTCATTTTTTGCTGTGGGTTTGAATTAATACCTGATGGACTTACTTAAGTATTCTTAAGTATTTCTCATACGGCACTTTGCTAGTTATGAGTTCTCTCAGCCCTTATTTATCTTATTTATCTGAGATTGTTTTTATTTCATCTTAATATTTGGAATATAACTTTTCTGGATATAGGGTTTTTGCCTTGACAATTTATTATTTTATTTCTTGTATTTGAATACGATTTTTCACTACCTTCTTTTTTTCCGCACTTAGGTCCTTTTTTTTTAAGTTTTTATTTAAATTCCAGTTAGTTAACATACAGTGTAATATTAGTTTCAGGTGTAGAATTTAGTGATTCAACACACAACACTCTGTGCTTGGCATAGTAGTATACTCCTTAATCCCTATCACCTATTTAACTCAACCTCCCCACCATCCCAACCATCAGTGTATTCTCTGTAGTTAAGAGTCTGTTACTTGCTTTGCCTCTGTATCTTACATGATCATTTGTTTTGCTTCTTAAATTCCACATGTGAAAAAAAAATTCCACATATGAATGAAATCATATGGTATTTGTCTTTCTCTGACTTATTTCACATAGCATAATACTTTCTAGCTCTATTCTTGTTGTTGCAAATGGCAAAATTTCATTCTTTTTGATGACTGAGTAGTATCTCATTATGTATGTATGTATACATACATACATACATCTTCTTTATCCATTCATCAGTCCATGGACATTTGGGCTCTTTCCGTAATTTGGATATGTTGATAGTGCTGCCTTCTGAATTCCATTATTTTACATAAAAGTCAGCTTTTAATCGTGTTGATTTTCTACTATATGTAATGATTTTTTTTTCTGCTTTCAGGAATTTCTCTGGTTTAGTTTTCACCGATTTCTCTATGTTAAAGAGATGAGTATATCAATCTAATTAATGTTAATTAATTAGATTAATGTGATTGATATTATTTTCTATATTGAATCTCATGTGTTAGTATTCATCCTCTTTGGGCTTGGTTGAGCTATTTGGATGTTATTGTTAACACTATTAATCAATTCTAGGATTCCTCAACCATTGTTTCTTCAAATATTTTTCTGTTCTTTTCTCTGTTCTTTCCTCTGTTCTCTCCTTCTGTCTTGTGTTACATTTTTATCAGTATGCTTGATGTTTTTCAGATCTCTTAAGTTTTTGTTAATTTTCATTTTTTTTCATGTTGGATCATTTCTATTGATATGTCCTCCATTTAAAAAAAAATCTATGATTTACTTATTTGAGAGAGATAGAGATAGAGACAGAGACAGAGTGCACACAGTAGTTGTGGAAGGGCTGTGGGGAAGGGAGAAGAAGAGGGAAAGAATCCCAAGTGGACTTCATGCTGAGTGTGGAGCGGTACACAGGGCTTGATCTAATGATATTGAGATCATGTCCTGAACTGAAACAGAGTCAGTCACTTAACCTACTAATCCACCCAAGTGCCTTGATATGTCTTCTATTAATGAGTTCATAATCTTATTTTTCCTTAGACCTCCATGAATCTGGTATTGGGCTCTAAGTTTTTCATTTCTTCCTTTTTATAATTGAAGCATAGACAATGTTATTACACTAGTTTCAGTGATACAGTATAATGATACAGCAATTCTGTTCTTTACTCAGTACTCCTCACAAAAAAATTCGTTCTTAATCCCCTTTATCTATGTCATCTGCTCCCACCCTCCTCTCTGGCAACTACCAGTTCTCTGTATTTAAGAGCCTGTTCTGTATTTGTCTTGTTTTCTTTGTTTCCTTGTTTCTTAAATATGAGTGAAATCATATGGTACTTTTATTTCTTTGACTTATTTCGCTTATCATAATACCCTCTATGTCCATCCATTATGTCCAAATGCATGATCTCATTCTTTTTTATGGCTAATATTACAGTGTGTGTGTGTGTGTGTGTGTGTGTGTACATACATGTGCATGTGGACACCACATTTTTCTTATCCATTTATATGTTGATGGACACTTAGGTTGCTTCCATGTCTTAGCTCTTATAAATAATGGTACAGTAAACATAGAGTAGCATATTCTTTTTGAGTTAGTGTTTTCTTTTCTCTGGATAAATACCCAATTGTGAACTTATTGGATCATATAGTATTTTAGTTTTTAGTTTTTTGAGGAACCTCCATAATGTTATCCACAGTGGCTGCACCAGTTTACATTCCCACCAACAGCATATGAAGGTTCCTTTTTTGTCTACATCCTTGCCAACACCTGTTTCCTATATTTTTGGCACATTTTGACAAGTATGAGATGGCATCTCATCGTGGCTTTGATTTGCAGTTCCCTGATGATGAGTGATATTGAGCATCTTTTCATGTATCTTTTGGCCATCTGGATGTCGTCTTTGGAGAACTGTCTATTCATGTCTTTCACCCTTTTTTAATTGTATTATTCATTTTCTGTGGGTGTCATATACATTCTTTCTGTATTTTGGATACTAACCCTTTTTTGGATATGTTATTTGCAAATATCTTCTCCCATTCTGTAGGTTGCTTTTTAGCTTCGTTGATTGTTTCCTTTGCTGTATAGAAGTTTTTTATTTTAATGTAGTCCGTGTAATTTACTTTGTTTTTGTTTCCCTTGCCTCTAGAGAAAGATCTAGAAAAAAGTTGCTATGGCAAACTTCAGAGAAATTACTGCCTGTACTCTCTTCTAGGGTTTTTATGGTTTTAGGTCTTTAATCCATTTAAGGTTTATATTTGTGTTTGGTGTTAGAAAGTAGTCCACTTTCTTTCTTTTGCATGTAGCTGTCCAATTTCCCAGCACCATATATTGAAATTACTGTCTTCCCCATTGTATATTCTTGCCTCTTTTATCATAGATTAATTGACCATATAGGCATGGGTTTATTTTTGGGCTATTTGTGTATATTTTTGTGTGAGTGCCATACTCTTTTGATAACTACAGCTTTGTAGCATGTCTTGAAATCTGGTATTGTGAAATCTGAAGCTTTGTTATTCTTTCTCAGGATTGTTTTGGCTTTTTGTATTTTCTGTAGTTCTAGTTATTACATTATTCTTTTTTCTAATTATGTGAAAAATACTGTTGGTATTTTGATAGGGATTGAACTGAATCTGTAGATTGCTTCAGGTAATATGGACATTTTAAGAATATTAATGCTTCCAATCTTTGAGCGTAGAATATTTTTGTTTGTATTTTTGTTGTCTTCAGTGTCTTCAGTATTTTATAGTTTTCAGAGTACAGATCTTGCACCTCCTTGGTTGTTTATTCATAGGTGTTTTTTTTGTGTGTGTGCAATTGCAAATGGTGGATTTTTTAATTTCTTTGTTATTACTGTATAGAAATGCCAGCCATTTGTAGGTATTAATTTTGTATCCTGCCACTTTACTGAATTAATCTATGCTAATAGTTTTTTGGTGAAGTGTTTAGAATTTTCTATGTATATCATGTCATCTGCAAACAGTAACAGTTTAACTTCTTCTTTACCAGTATAGGTGCCTCTTCTTTTGGAGTTTGGACCTTTTGTGTTTTCATTTTTATTCATCTCCATGCATTTTTTAATTCCTTCTTTGTTTCATTGACCAATTGGTTGTTTAATATCATGTTGTTTCATCTCCATGTGTTTGTGTTTTTTGCAGTTTTGTTTTCATTAAGTTTATTTCTAGTTTCATATCATTATAAGAAAAGATGTGTGGTATGATTTGAGTCTTTTATTAAAAGCATTTTGAAAGGAATGTTTATTTTGATAATCATGATGTTTACATATATTAACAAAACAGGGCCGATCTATACAAAAAGCTTTCACAAAATGCACATGGAAATGTGCAGGCCCTTTGCAGTAAAGATGCAGTTTGGGATGAAAAGGACCATCCACAAATGGCCTTTGGTCAAGTGCTGTCTTCTCAAAACTGTTACTGAAGACTGCATCTGTCTCCTGCTTCCCCTTCTCATTTCAGTCTTCTTACATTTATTGATGTTTTATGGCCTGGTATGTGATTTTGGAGAATGTTTCATGTGCAGTTGAAAAGAATGTGTTCTGTTGTTTTTGGATGAAATGCTCTGTATATATCTGTTATGTCCATGTGGTCCAGTGTGTCATTCAAAGACATTGTTTCTTTAATGATTTTCTTCTGGATTATCTGTCCATTGATGAAAGTGGAGTGTTAACGTACCCATCAATTTCTCTCCTTATGTCTGTTAATATTTGCTATATTCATTTAGGTGCTCCAGTATTGGGTCAGTATATAGTTAAAATTGTTATATCCTCTTATTGGTTTGTCTTTATCATTATGTAATGCCTTTATTGTCTCTTATTACACTCTTTATTTTAAAGTCTTTTGTCGGGCAGCGCCAGTGGCTCAGCGGTTTAGCGCCGCCTTCAGCCCAGGGCCTGATACTGGAGACCCAGGATCAAGTCCCATGTTGGGCTCCCTGCATGGAGTCTGCTTCTCCCTCTGACTGTGTCTCTGCCTCTCTCTCTCTCTCTCTCTCTCTCTCTCTGTCTCTCATGAATAAATAAATAAAATCTTTAAAAAAAAAAAAAGTCTTTTGTCTGCTATTTCGGCTTTTTTCTTCTTACATTAACATGGTGAATGTTTTTCCATTCCTTCACTTTTAGTCTATATGTGTCTTAGGTCTGAGGTGTGTCTCTTATTGACAGCATATAGATAAGTATTGTTTTTTATCCATTTTGTCACACTATGTCTTTTGTTTGGAGCATTTAGGCCATTTACATTTCAAGTAATTATTGGTAGGTATGTACTTACTGCCATTTAAAAAATTTGTTTTCTGGTTGTTTTGTAGTTCTTTGTTTCTTCTTCCTCTCTTCCTTTGTGAATGATGAGTATCTATTGTGTTATCTTTGGCTTTCTTTCTCTTCATTCTTTTGTGTAGCTCTCATAGGTTTTAAGTTTGTTGTTACCATGAGTTTCTTATATAACATCCTAAGTAAATGGTAGTCTATATTAATTTGATTGTCATTTAAGTTCAGACATGTTCTACCTGACAAGATCATCATTCATATTTGAAGGGGAAATAAAGAGATTCTAATAAAGAGATTCATCACTAAACCAGCCTTAAAAGAAATTTTAAAGAGACTTCTTTAGGTGGAAAAGAAATGGCCATAATTAGACACTAGAAAATTATTAATAAGAAGATGTAAACATGACAACATATACATATAATGAGGAGTACATATAATACTCCTTATAGTATAAGTATAGTATAATGAGGAGTACATATAATGAGGAGTGTACTCCCTTTGTACTCCCTCATATAATGAGGGAGTACAAAGGGAATAGAAGGGGAAAAAAAAAAAGTTTATTTTTTTAAGACTTTATTTATTTACTCATGAGAGACACAGAGAGAGGCAGAGACATAGGCAGAGGGAGAAGCAGACTCCCTTTGGGGAGCCTGATGTGGGACTCGATTCCAGGACCCTAGGATCACAACCTGAGCCACAGGCAAGATGCTCAACCACTGAGCCACCCAGGCACCCCTGTTTTGTTTTTCTTAGAATGTGCATGTTTTAATATCTTGACTGTTTTAAATAATGCTGTAGTAAATATAGAGGCTTATATATCTTTTCAAATTAGCGTTTTTTGTTTCTTTGGGTAAATAACTAGTAGTAGAATTATCATAAGTGAACTCTATTTTTAATTTTCTTTAGGAATCTCCATACTGTTTTTTGTAGTGGCAACACCAGTTTGTATTCCCCTAAACATTGTACAAGGGTTCCCTTTTCTCCACATCCTCACCACCAATGAACTATTTCTTGTCTTTTAGATACTGGCCTTTCTTACTGGTGTGAAGTGATACCTATTTGTGCTTCTGATTTGCATTTCCCTGACGATTAGTGATATTGAGCATTTTTTTCACGTATCTGTTGGTCATTTGTATGTCTTCTTTGGAATACTATCTGTTCAGGTCTTCTGCTCATTGTTGTTGTTTTTAGATTTTATTTATTTATTCATGAGAGACACAGAGAGAGAGAGGCAGAGACACAGAGGGAGAAGCAGGCTCCATGCAGGAAGCCCCATGTGGGACTTGATCCCAGAACTCTAGGATCACACCCTGAGCCAAAGGCAGACACTTAACTGCTGAACCACCCAGTCATCCCATCTCTGCTTTTTTTTAACTGTCAATTATTTGGGTTTTTTAGTGTGGAGTTCCAAATCTAGAATTTCACTTGCAGGGCAAATAAATCTGTAGGTTACTCATTTTCATTTACCTCTCTTCTAGGCATTTTGGCTTCTCTCTTCCAGAAAATTGGTTATATTCATGTTATTTTTAATGCCTCATTCCTTGAAAGTACCTATTACTTAAATTAACGTGACTTAGAATTAACCCTTTACCTTAACTGTCTTAAATCAATTAAGTGCTAAGTGGTTTGGGAAAACAATGTTAGCGGTTTGGGCTTGTTTATATTTGCAGAATATAGTGTATCTGTCTCCAAAATATTAATCTCACAGTAGATAGTAAAATATTTCTGTTATACCAATTCATATTTGAAGTAAGAAGGTGCCTGAGTCATACTGGACTGTGGGACATAATGGAAAAAATTAGGAAGAGAAAATACTTTTTTTTATTTCTGAAGACGGTTACAATTAAGGTTAAGAAAGCAAAAAAAAAAAAAAGTGAGAGTATCTCCAATATTTATATTGTGTATATAATATATATATTGTTTTCTTTGTTGTTTAAAACAAGTTTTTTACCGTCTCCTTCTAAGTATTGTGCAGTCAGCAACATGTCATACAATGTAAGGAAATCACATTGTATACTTTTAAAAATATCTCTCAGTTGTCAATTAATATTACCTGACGAACTCCAGTGTCCTCTTCCTCATTTTTGACACATGAAGCCCACAATCTTACTGAGTTTCCTTTATATATTTATTTTTTCCCATAGCTCAGTCATATTCATGCTCTTTCAAATTTTTAAATCTGAATCAAATCAGTGTGTGTCATTTTCATGATCATTATTTTATTGGTATCATTTTCTCTGCCAAGAGAGTTTTCGCAAATTCACACAGAAATGATATTGTAAGTTTTGTTTTTCATTTTTTTCTTGTTCTTTAGATTCTTTGAAAATTTCTAAATTCTGCCAGCAATAGTTTTATCTGAAATAAAACATGTTACAGCATTAGAACTTTAGAATTAAAATAAAATACTGGTCTCAGAATAGTTTATGGTTCTGGCCTGCTATGGATGTCTAAACATATTTTGGGGAGTCCCTAGAACATTATATTCCCAGTGCTATAAATAGATAAGGTATTTTTATTTTGTGTGAACATGTATGTAAAAGGAATACATATGCAGCTAATGATTTGCTATCTTTTGATCATTTTTTTCACAATGATTAATTGTGGGAATTTTTGTCATTATATGTTAAGATCTCAGCTTCTAGGTAGTGTGCTTTTTAAAAGACAATCTGCAGACTAAATAAATGGATATAATGTATTGCTTTAAAAGATTCTGTTTAAGTCTTAGAATATGATAAAATGAATTATACTTTATTGGTCTCATTCCAAAGGAGAAACAGGGACACATTGGAGATAGTACTAATGTCAGGATTTTATTCTTAATTTAACAAATTTAAATTTGGTGCTCTTCATCCAACATACCCACCTTTTAGCATTTCTTGGATTACATCAAATTTGAAAAATTATATGTAGCTCGAGTTTTAAATATATAACCTGAAATCATTCCAGAATATTTTAAGACAAATTTGGCAGAGTTTATTTTGTATAATAGCATGGAACTTTGTGTAGTTTTTAAAATAATTTTAGAATTAGTTACAGATGATTTAATGTTTGTCATTCTTTCTTGAGGGCAAATATTTTAAATCTTAAGACAGGCAGAGTACCACAGTGCTGACCACATACTATTATGCAATTTTCATTGTTTCCAGTCAAGTAATTATGGCCTACTATGTAGCTAGATATATTCTAGTATTTTGGTCTCAATTTCCAAGATTCTAATTTTAATCTTACGAACTATATTTGGTCCATACATATTGAGTATTCAAACTTGTAAGAGTCTACCTTGTAGCATCTACTTAATATCACCATTCATAGTTCAAATGATTGCTTATATTCCGTGTGCATGTGTGTGTACTATGATGCCGCTTGTAATTTACTTTGTATTTTTACTGTCATTGGAAAATAACCTGAATGTAAAAGTACAGTGTGATACTTGCTTCTAACTGTATAGGCATATCCAACACAGTGGAGGAAAAAAAAGACTTGAAGGTAATATTAGTTAATAGTTATTATTGGGAGTGGCAGGATTTTGACAAGTTTTGATTTTTCTTCTTGTATAATGTTTACTAGTTTGTTTAGGACTGGTTCTGATTTTCCTTTATATACTTTCTAATTTATTTCCAGTGAGGCACTAGTACTTTTCTAATTAGAAAATAAGTATTTTCAATTTGCTTAAAAATAATTTAGCTACTTAAAAAGATGTCTGCAATAGATATACTTACAAGTTCTAGTAGAATTGCAAAGTCAAAACTGTCATAAGAACCTATTTTGCATTAGTTGGCATCTCAAGAACAAATGTTAATAAGTATTTCAATACTGAGTATATTTTTAAAAATCATTTCACATGCAACTGGTGAATTATTGAAACTACTTCTGAAACTAATGATGTACTATATGTTGGCTAATTGAACTTAAATTTAAAATGATTTCACAAAGTACTTTATCTATAGCTGCATTAAAAATGGTTTTACCTCATACTTTATATTAATTAATTAGTACTTGATACATAAATAAAAGAAAAAAGTATAAAAGACAACTGTATTTTTATAGGACTATTTCACTACTCTCTTTGTTCTTATTACCAGGTAATGCTTTTCCTTGGACTATCAGCTTGCATCATTTCAGCATGTATACTCTTTTTGGAAAACAAGTGACATTTTGCCTGGTGGAACCTATGGGTTGTACGTCTACTCTAGCTGTTACATCTCAAAAACTACTTGCTACAGGACCTGATACAAGGCATTCATTTGTTGTCTGTCTCCATGTTGACCTAGAGTCACTTCAAATAAAATGCTCAAATCCTCAGGTTAGTATATTTGATTTATGAAAGGAAATTTAAAATAATAGGATTTACGAACAATTGTTATCAGTTTTGTAAAGGGTTTCTCTTCTGTTTAGTGTCCTAAATTATTTTTAACAGAGCCGTCAAGATCAGCGTGGTTAGATAAGTATTGCTTTGAAGCTCTCTCAAGTTTTGTAATTTAAATTCTTCTGAAAATGTAATGGTGGCAGCATAAATGCATCTTTTGGCTGAAAGAATGAAATCAGTTGCAGATGTAAAGTGTTTAAACACTGAAGGACTACTTTATTATCAGACTGGTAGAGTCTATTAACATGATCAAATATAATTTTCAACCAGACTTCTTTTGCTCAACACATATTTAAAAAAAAAAAGGACTGTTTACTATTTAAGAAATATAGTTTGCTAATCCCATAACATTTCAGTTGGTATAGGCCAAATGTGTTGAATTTTGTAGTGTTACAATTTTTTTTTTAAGATTTTATTTATTTATTCATGAGGGACACAGAGAGAGGCAGAGACATAGGCAGAGGGAGAAGTAGGCTCCCTGCTCGATGCGGAACTCCGTTCCAGGACTTCAGGATCATGCATGAGCCAAAGGCGGACACTCAACTGCTGAGCCATCAAGGTGTCCCTATAGTGTTTTAAGTTAATATGAATTCCAATCTTCCAGATTTATACAAATTATTGATTATATAAGTTAACTTGTTTCTTTAACCTTAAGCAGACTATGATATACTTTCTACATAGATTGTCAGTGTTGAATACTATTTGAATTATGTTTAAAAAAATTGTTTTAGATAGGTATTGGATCCGACAGGTCAGCATTGATAAATATATGTTTATCTCTGCAGCAGTGGTTATAAGCCACTAATGAAGCCAGTTCTTAGGGTATGTTTTTTTTAAGTGGGTTCCAATATTATTTCATATTTTATAGAGCCTCCTTACTGATACCATTGTTCTTTCTCCCTTCCCCCTGCCTAGTTAATGGAGGATTAAAGGGACGTAATGGTTGCCAGATTTCCAAATATCATGTGAAATGGTACAATGTAAACTCTAGACTATGAACTGTTTCCCAATATACATTATAATCTCCTAAAATAACTACTGAAAATAAAATGCAGAAATACAAAGAGATAAGGCCAAAAAGCCAGCAGATGTATTAAAATGGAATACCAAAAAATATTCAAATTATCTAAAGAAGTCAAAAAATGGTAACAGAGTTTCAAAACAGAAGATAGAAACAGCAATGAAATCTTGCCATTTGTAACAACATGGATGAAGCTAGAGTCTATTTTGCTAAGCAAAAGAGGTCAGAGAAAGGGAAATACCATATGATTTCACATGTATGTGGAATTTAAGAAACAAAACAGGTGAACATAGGGGAAGGGGGAGAGGCAAACCATAAGAAATACTTACCTATAGAGAACAAACTGAGGATAAATGGAGGGGAGTTGGAGTGAGGTGGGGGGAAATGGGATGAGCTGAATGGATTGTGGGTATTAATAAGAGTACTTGTGTGAGGAATTCTACTCCTGAAACCAATTATTACCCTGTATGTTAACTACCTAGTATTTAAATAAAAACTTGTGATATAAATAAATTAAATAATGGAGGTAAGCTATTCTTACCACTGATGTTATGTGTTAATGATTTTAAGTAGGAGTGTTTAGACCACGAGTTAGCAATCTAAAGCCTGCAGGCCGAAAACCCATTTTTTACATTTTGTCTGAGGTTGCTGTTATGCAGAATTAAGTAGGAGCACCAGAAAACAGTATGGCTCACAAAACCTAGAATATCTACTATCTGTCCTTTAACAGAAGGTTTGCTGACCCCCCATCCAGCTATTCCTATTAAGAGTCAAAGGTTTATAGAGCAAGACTCCGTTATATATTGCTTAAAAGGGAAGCACTTGAAATATTAAGAAACAGATAACAGTTGTTGGAGAACAGCATAAGACGGCTGGTCCTGCTTATTTTCATGTTAGATTAACATAAGGAAAACATTATTTACCAGAAATAAATAATGACATGAATGAAATAAAAATGGTTAGAATTAAAGAAAAAAAAAACAGATGAATCTATTCAGTACTACATAGTAGGAACTTTTATACAGTCTGTCTCAGCAAATATAAAACACCTAGATGAAAAGTTAAGTATGGAGATATAGAAAATACAAAAAGTAAGTACTACAGGCATAGTAGGAAGTTTTATAACGGCTTTCTCAGCAATTGATAAAGCAACCAGATAAAAATAAATAATTGGAGATCCAGAAGAATGAAAAATACGGAGAACTCACCCTGATCTAATTGACATTTATAGAACATCGTATCTAACAAATATGGAATGCACATTTTATTTCAGGTGTACATTGTCTCATTTTGTTAATGAGATCAAAATGTATTATCATAGTCAAAATATATTAGAAATCGGTGATAAACTATAGAAAAGCTGTATGTATCTGAACAATAAATACACTTCAAAATTATGAATCAAAGGCAGAATCACTTGGACATAAGAAAATATCTTGGTTGAATGACAATTTTAAAAGGTGAATATAGTAAGATAGTCTTCAGAGGAAAATAAAATTTTATTTTTTATTTTTAAATTTTTTTGAAAATATAATTTTAAATATTTACATTATAAAGGAAGAAAGATCTTAAGTCATTCATTTAAGGTTCTACTCTAGAAAGCTAAGAAAAGAACAAAATAAACCCAAAATAAGTAGAAGGATGAAAATAATAAAGATAAAAGCAGCGATGACTGGTACAGTAAAAAAAGAGAGAAAGAGAGAGAGAGAGAAAGATACAGATTACCAATATAGGGACTGAAGGAGGAGCATTATCACACAGATCCTACAGACTTTAAAAGAATAATAGAATATGAACAACTTTATGCCAGCAATTTAACAATTTAGATGAAATAGAAATTTTATACTGAAAAATAGCTGTATAAACAATGATACAAGAATAGAAAATCTGAATATCCATATATATCTATAAAGGAAATGTGATATCAAAACAGGTTATAAAGAGAACTTTTAAAGCCCAAATGGTTGAATTTTGTCAAATATTCAAGGAAAAAAATAGGAAATTTTCACAATTTTTTTCCCCAGAGATATAATGGATTCCTTCCCAAATTATTTTTGGAAGCCAGTATAATCCTATTACCAAATCTGGAAAAAGTCTTTACAAAAGAAGGAATTAGAAATCAATATCCCTCATGAAAATAGATGTAAAAATTCTTAACCAAATAGTAGCAAATCAATATAGCAGTGTTTAAAAATGTTAATAAATGATAATAAAGTAGGATTCATCTCAGAAATTCAAGTTTGGTTTAATCAGAAATCAGGGCAGCCTGGGTGGCTCAGCGGTTCAGCACTGCCTTCAGCCCAGGGCCTGATCCTGGGGACCTGGGATCGAGTCTCACGTCAGGCTCCCTGCATGGAGCCTGCTTCTCCCTCTGCCTGTGTCTCTGCCTCTCTCTCTCTCTCTCTCTCTCTCTTTCTCTCTCTCTGTCTCTCATGAATAAATAAATAAAATCTTTTAAAAAAATTGGAGAATCAATTCAGAAAAATTCTCTTAAAAAATATTCAGAAATCATTTGGTAGAATTCACTATTCTTGAGAGTTGAGAAAAATCCTATGATAATTTCCATAGATACAGGTAAACATTTGACAAAATTTAACCACCCATTTGTGATTAAAAACCCTCAGCAAATTACAAATATTAAAGAATTTTTCAAACTGTTAAAGGATATATGTTGGAAATCAAATATCCTACTCAATTATCATACTGAATTGAATTGTTTTCCACTAAAATATGAAAAAAACCCGAAAGCCTCTTTTTGCTACTTGCTCTGTATCATACTGAATGCCCTAGCCATTCCAATAAACCCAACAAAGGAAATAAAAAGACATAAGGAAAGAAGTAAAGGTTTTTCTATTTTTTATGATAAAATATTTTCTAGAAAATCCTATCAGAATTAACAACCTGTTATTGGAACTAATAAAACTATCAAGGTTGTAGAGATGAGACAAGAGTCATGAATAAAAATCAGTTATATTTTTATATAGTAGCAGCAAACAATTGGAAAATGAAATGAATATGTTCCATTTATATTGGTGCCTGGAAGCATAAATGTATATAACTAAAGATGTCCAAGTCCTTGACCTTGAAAACCAGAAAGCATTGCTAGGAGAATTTAAAGAACACCTAACTGGAGAAATACATCTGTTCATAGATTGGATGAGTCAATATTGTCCAAAGGGGAGCTCTCCAAATTGATCTTGATATTGGGCATAATCAAGTTTAAAAACATTTTCTCTTTGAAAGACACATTAAGATAGCAGAAAGCTATACATTAGGAGAACATTTTTTTTGGTAAAGGTTTATTTATTTGAGAGCGCATGCACAAGTTTGCGCAAGTTTGGGGAGGGGCAAAGGAAGAGGGATAGAGAGAACCTCAAGCAGACTCCCTGCTGAGCAGGGAGCTCATTGCAGGGCTAAATTCCATGACTCGGAGATCATGACCTGAGCTGAATTCAAGAGCCAAATATTTAACTAACTGAGCCACCCAGGCATTCCTCGGAGAAAGTGTTTGTAAAATATTTGTCAAGGGTTGCCTAAGTGGCTAAGTTAGTTTAGTGCCTGCCTTTGGCTCAGGTCATGATCTCAAGGTCCTGGGCTTGAGCCCTGCTTTGGAAATCCCTGCTCAGCAGGGAGTCTGGCTTCTCTTTCTCCCCTCCCCCTGCTTGTTTGTGCATGTGCTCCCTCAAATAAATAAAATCTTTAAAAAATAAAATATTTGTCAAACTGTTATCCAGGATATTTAAAGAATGCTTTCTGCTGGATAATGTGACAACAAAGAACAGTTAAAAAACAAACAAACAAACAAACAAACATGGAGACAAACCCCAGGGCTATGACTTCAACATTCACCACAGAAGATGTCACTAGTCATTAAGCGCATGAAGCAGTGGTCATCATCATTATTTGTCAGGGAAAAACAAACTAAAGCATGAATAGAGAATCCACCACTATACATCAATTAGATTGGCTAAAATAAAAATGATGAACATTGTGAACCATCTAGAACTTTTTGTATTCTGCTGCTGGGAATGTAAAAATTATACAGCTTTGGAAACAACTTGGAAATTCCTGAAAAAGAATAACTTGCACTTAGCTTATGACCTGGTAGTTCCTCCCTAAGTTTTTCTTCAGAACAAACAAAAATATATGTGCTTGCAGAGACTTTCATACATATGTATTTGGCAGCTTTATTTGTATAGCCCCAAACGGAATACAACCCAAATGTTTATCAATAGATGAATAATTAAACAAATTATGGCCTATCCTACAATGTAATACTACTCAGCCATTAAAAGGACTGAATTATTGATAAAATGCAGCATCATGTATGAATATTGTAATCACCATGCCAAGTGAAGAAAGTCAGACAAAAAAGAGTACATATTGTATAATTACATATATATAAAATGTTTATGTATTTTTTATCTTTATATATAAAAATTACATATATATAAAATGTTAGAGTATGCGGACCTCTATATTGTAACACAAAGGTTCTTTGTTGTCTGGAGAAGGGAGAGAAGGAGGAGAGACTGATCCTGAGAACAAATTACCAAAGGAGATAAGAAACTTCTAGAGAAAATAGAAAAAAATTTTTGTATTCGTAATTTATATTTGTAGTAGCTTAATCCCTATATGATAGCCAGCTACTACTTGGAGTTAACTGCTAGAGGCCTTCTATTTTAGAAACTTATGAATATCATTTTAGCCTTGAGAGGATTGTCCTACTCTACATATTCTGGATATCCGTAGCTGTCCTAGCTGAGAATGAATTTTATTACTATTATTGTTTAACCTGGGAAACCATTATTAATCTTTTTCAAAAAGTTTCTTTTACTTTGAGATACTTAATAGTATTGTGATTTCTGTGGACTCTTATTAAATGTGATGTATGTGGCTTAAACCTAGAGCTCTCAAATATCTTTATTAGATACCACTTTACTTGGAATGGAGCTCAGGGTTTGTTGTTGTTTTTAAATATAAACTGGTTCTAAGGAAAGTCATCACCTAAATAGAGCTTAGTTTTGGTCTGGTAGTTCCTTCTCATGTCTACTTCCTCTTTTTGTCCTTACCTCCATCACCTGGATTCCAGGGCCTCCTTGCTGTTACTCCTCAAAAGCCAAGACCTTTTATTTTTGAGAATTAAACTGAGGCCCTATGAACCTCATCTTTCAAGAATCCCTTACTCACAATGTAATAATTCTTACTATATTCATTTAATTCAACTTTGTCTTCATAAGTCCTCATAAACCAACTTCTGTTTAATTATTACCAGCTTTAATACTCTTTTATATCTTTGTGTGCCAGATTAACCTAAATTTTAAAGATTAAAAAACTGGGTGGCCTAGTTGGTTGAGTGTCAGACTCTTGATCTTGGCTCAGGTCTTGATCTCATGGTTGTTAGTTCAACCCCTGTGTTGGGCTCCATGCTGAGCATGAAACCTACTTTAAAAAGAAAAGAAAGACTCCAAGTAAACCTCTTTTTCAGGAGTGGTTACTTTAGTATAGGTTTCCAGACTCCCTCTGGATACTGTGAGACAGGAAACCACCAAAATCCTAAAGGAAAACAACAGCAGTAATGCCTTTGACATTGGCTGTAGTGACTTCCTGCTAGACATGACTCTGGAGGTAAGCAAAACAAGAGCAAAATGAACTATTGGGACTTCTTCAAGATAAAAAGCTTCTGCACAGTGAAGGAAACAATCAACAAAACTAAAAGCTAACCTATAGAATGGGAGACGATATTTGCAAATGACATATCTGATAAATGATTAGTATCTAAAATCTATAAAGAACTTGTATATCCACTTAAGAAATGGGCAGAAGACATGAACAGACATTCTTCCAAAGAAGAGATCCAGATGGATAATTCAGACACATGAAAAGATACTCAACATTACTCATCATCAGGGATATACAAATCAAGACTACAATGAGATAGTATCTTGCACCTGTCAGAATGGCTAAAATAACAAAAAAACAATAGATGTTGGCAAGGATGTGGAGAAAGGGGATCACTTTAGCACTGTTGGTGGGAATGCAAACTGGTGCAGCCACTGTGGGAAACAGTATGGAGGTTCCTTAAAAATCTAAAAATAGGGCTACTCCATGAGCCAGCAATTGTACTACTAGGTACCTACCCAAAGGATTCAAAAATACTGATTTGAAGGAACACATGTACCCCGATGTTTATAGCAGCAGTATCAACAATAGCCAAATTATGGAAAGAACCCAATTGTCCATCATCTGATGAATGGATAAAGAAGAAGTGGTATGAGTGTATACATACACAATGGAACATTACACACACATTGGAATATTACTCAGCCATCGAAAAGAATGAAATCTTGCTACTTGTGATGACCTGGAGGGAGCTAGAGTGTATTATGCGAAGTGAATAAGTCAGTCAGAGAAAGACAGATACCATATGATTTTACTTATATGTAGAGTTAAAGAAACAAAACAAATGAAAATGAGGGTAGGGGGAAGAAAAGTGGGAGGCAAACCATAAGAGATTCTTAATTATAGAGAACAAACTAAGGATTGATGGAGGGATGGAAGTAGGGAATGGGCCAATTTGTTGATGGGCATTTGTTGTAATGAGCACTGGGTGTTATATTTAAGTGATGCATCACTAAAATCTGTTCCTGAAACCAATATTACCCTATATGTTACCTAACTAGATTTTAAATAAAAACCTGAAACAACAAAAATGCAATTTATTGAAAGATGAAAAAAAATAAATGTTTAGTAATTTAATGTTTGTTTACTGGTCCACTCAGAAACATGAGACATAGACATGAGACATAGAGACATTTGATCAAACAGGCGTTTCTAGGTTCCTCCCTGTCTACCATACCTTATTCATATCATAATGTAGTTTTTTGTGGTGATAGTTCTCTTCCTGGATCAAGTTCTCTACCTAAATTTTTTGAGGCAGTTGTGGGGAAGGTAAAGAGCTTATCCTGAATCTGCTATTTTTGATTGCTTTTTAATTCAGTATAATCTTCATGTCAGAGTGGCCCATTGGGGTGGCCAAGGGCCCATACAACATGAAGGCAGCTATGCCTACACAGATTTAATGCAACTGTTGAAAGCCACAGATAAGAGCAAATCTTGCAAGTATCATGAGAATAATGACATATTACATACAAGGGAACTAGGATTTGATTGTTAGCTTACTTCTCCTGAGTATAAGTAAAGGTCAGAAAAGCAATATCTTTAAATCATGAAAATAAAAAAAAAAAATACAGCCTCTCAACCCAAAATTCTAAATATAAAAACAAAAATACATGTTTATGAATAAAGACTAAATAAAGACATTTTCACATATGACAATCTATCACCAGTAGAACTGCACTACAGGAAATCTTAAAGGATGGCTCTCATGCTGAAAGGAAATGAAACCAGATGTTTCAGCATCTTTTTAAATGTTTATTAGCCACTGCATTTGCTCTTTTGTGAATTGACAATTCATATTATTTACATTAATTTGTATTTTCCTGATTATTAATAAGGAACAATTTTTGAATGCTTATTGGCCAATGAAATTGTTTTATGAGTTGGTAATTTATATCATTTACCCAATTTTTAAATTAAATTTCTTTAATAATTTGAAGAGCTTCCCTTAGGAAGCTCTTAGGTTCTATAAATATAAACCTTGTGTTTTTAATGTAGTTAATTTGCCTTGATGGCATTGTTTACCAAAAATGTTTAATTTTTCTTGATGAAATATATCCATAGGTCTATTTTTATTTTCTGGGTATCCTACCTTATTAGTAGTTTTGTGGACCCCTAAAATATAGACATCCACATGCATCCTAAAATTTACTGTTTATTTTTAAGATAATGACTTAAAGTCACTTTTTTTTTTTTTTTTTTTTTTAGTAGTTTCTCACTAATCCATCTGTTTTGTTTTTGGGCAGCCCCAGTGGCACAGCGGTTCGGCGCCGCCTGCGGCCTGGGGTGTGATCCTGGAGACCCGGGATCTAGTCCCACGTCGGGCTCCCTGCATGGAGCCTGCATCTCCCTCTGCCTGTGTCTCTGCCTCTCTCTCTCTGTGTCTATGAATAAATAAATAAAATTAAAAAAAAAAAGAGAGTGCTTCTTGTTCTTTTTTGTGCCATGGACTTCTTTGAGAATCTGATAAAAGCTATGAGCAGTGTATATACCTATCAAATTTTGCATATGTTATCAGAAGCTTTATTGATTTGTAGCCAATATATAAAAATCTTGATTCCATTTTAAGGAAAAAATTCCTTCATATATATCATTTATTTTTGTTTATTAGGATGATATCAGAAGTTTTGATACTGGTATATCAATTAATTAGATTCATAATTGCTTAGATACAAAACCTTCAAGTGGTTTATACATTTTAAAATGAAGTGTAAGCTCTGTATATAGGGCATGCCTATAATAAATTCATTTTCATTTTAGATATTATTGTAGATCTGTGTATCAACTATGGTGAACTAAACTACTATGCAGTTCCTAGAACTCATTGCCATTCAAGGGCCTTAGTATTAATATTTAACCTAGTGGAATATTCAGAGTTTTTGTTTCTAGGGGTAATTTTCATTAACCCTTCCCTTTAACTTTACTGTTTTACCAACGTTGCCAGTTCTCTTTCGTGTCTTTAGACACTAGTCTCTTTGGCCTTAAAAATTGTATTTATTCTAAAATTGAAAGAGCCTGGAGAATCATGTTTTTAATATGTAAAATTTCAATTTTCCCTTAGCCAATAAATTGATAGATTTTGTCTTCTTTTAAGGCATTTCTAGGAATGTAAAACCATCTTTGCATTTTTGGGTTGTAAGTATGTAGAACTGGAGAAAGAATGAGTTTGTGCTGCTTTTTTATTGTATTTATTCATAGTTTTTATTGCTATAAATTATGTTCAGTTGTCAGAAAGGCAGTAGAATTGGCCATCACTGTCTAGGCATATATCATTGAGTTTAGACAAAACTGAATTTGTATTCTAGTAACACTAATTTTTAATTTTTCTGAGCCCCTGATTTTCATTTTTATCTTTAAGCAAAATCAGACTGGGTAAGGGTTATTGCTTTATATGAAAAAGCTTTTAAAAAAATTTTTGGCAAAAACTCTTGGTTTTTGATTTTTGGTTTTCTTTTTTGAAACAGTTCTAATGATTAATAATAACCTGCATACCAAATGAGCTAGCCTTTTTAAGTTTGTATTCACTTAGAACTCTTTGGTGTTCACCATGGGTTAGTAATTATTTGTTGAAATTCCATTCCTGCTTGATTTCCATTGAAATTGTATATCCATGGTTTATTCTTCTATTTTTATGGTTCCTCTTCTGTCTGACTGTCTCTCCTAACACTCTGCAACAAGTCCTTCCTGCCTAACTGGATAGAATTTTCCTTGCCCCTGTATCATTTCCTGTACTTGGCTATTGCTCTTGCTAGTCTGATGATTCGAATGGCCTTTTGTATCCACTTAAATTGGTAGACACCATTCAGAAATATATTCAGAAATATATCTCCTTGAGAATTTTCTCAACCTCTCCAGTCCAGTTAAGTCTCCTTTATGGTTGGTTATAACGTATATGTGAAATTAATTTTTAAACAGTAAAATACTACATTTTTGTTATTTGGTAAATATTTGACATACAAGGTATTATTGATATTCAGTAACCTTCATACATATACATAAAGCTGCCTCACATAGTACTCATTTCTTAGAGATTTTTAAAGTTTTACTGGAATATTCTTACATACAAAAAACTGCACATATTTAAATTGTCTAATGCCATAAGATTTGCATAGGTAAACCCATGAATCCATTCTCAGAATTGTAATAATGCATCCATCCATCATCCTCAAGAGTTTCTTTATGCTACTTTGTTATCTTCCATTTCACTTCTTCCCCCATTCCAGGCGACTACTGATGCTGTCATTATGGATTGTCATTTTGCTATGATACTGTATACATATTATCATACAGTTGTAGTCTGTGTCTCTAGCTCTCCTTTTTCCCCCTACCTTTCATTCAGCATAAATATTTTGAGATTAAGCCATGTTTTTCATGAATTCATATTGATTTCTTATTGATAGATATCACTCTGTTGTATGGATATATTTCATTTTGTTTATCCACTTATTGGTGAACATTTGAGATTTTTTTTCCAGTTGTAGATTACTGCAGAAAAACTGCTATAAACATTTGTGTTCAGTTCCTTGTGTGGACATAGACTTACTTTTCTTGGGGAAACACTTAGGAGTGAAATGGCTGAATCCTATGGTAGGTATGTAAATAAGACATACATATTATCTTTTACAGAAACCACCAAACTGTAGTCTAAATTTTGCTTTCCCATCAGTAGTAAATGAGTTTCAGTTGTTCCACATCTTTGTCATTACTCGTATGGTTAGGCTTATTAATGTTAATCATTTGAATAGGTGGGTAATAGTTGCTCATTGTGGCCTGAATTGGTGTAGTTTTTAGGACAGCTTAAAAGATAAGAGTTGAACATTTATCTTGAAGTTGTTTTACTTTTTTTTTAAAAAATCTCTGAATTTGGCAAGTCTGAATTCTGTGATAGTAACTTTCTCCTTTGAAACTATAAATGTTTAAAGTTTATGTCCATGTTTACTTGGTACATTAACTACAGAATGTACTTAGCGACATTCATACACAATTATTTAAGTTTAATAGTTAAAGGAAATAAAAAATAGTGACAATAAAAGCATCAGTTCTCGTAAATAAATAAACCTTATGCCCTTAGAAGTATTTAGAACTTGTTTTCTTCCATTTATGCTTTCCTTGTCAGTTTTAATAGTTTAAGAAAAAGTGAAATAATCTCTTTTCAAAATACGGTTTGCAACAAAATTGTTTCTTTTTAGCGAGAACTTTTTCTTGATTATGAAGGACAAAAGAATTTGAACACAAATTTTTCTGAGAGGTTTTTTTTTGTAAGATCTCTAGCCATTAGATTATTTTTTTAAACAAGAAGAACCATAACCTGAGATTTGAGGCTTCATCACACATAAAACAAGAGAAAACTGTAACCCAAGTACTGTTTTATATCAAATAAGGGTTGACAACAGTGTTTTTACGCATCTGTTCTGCCCACATAAGAAGCCAGCTTTATCATCTGGATGTGTCCTGGGGCTGAAACTTCTTATAAATATGAGAATTTCACTTTTTTTTTTTTTAATGGCAAGCAGAATATGGTATCCAGCTGTGGATTTGCTTATATATTTTGTTTGCATTTTTTTCCTTGGATTTGTTTTATGCAGTATATTACAATATGTTGTCATACAAATTCCGTGATTAATGCTTATTTATGAAATCTTATGTAAATATCTTAGAACTCAGTCAAACAATGTGCAAGTTAAACAGTTTTTTCTCTAAATATTGGAATGACAAATCCAAGGGGAATAGTAGTTTGGATAGTTTATGTTCTTTATCTATAGCAAAGTCTCATATGTAACATTTTCCTTTTACTATTCTATGTTATGTCATCCTTTTTCACTTCATTTTGCTGGACAGGAAATCTTGTTTCAGGTTTATTCCTCAGAAAAGTAAGGAGAATTTAAATGTGGAAATCATTTAGAAATAAGACTGGTAATTATGTAATTAAATAATCGTATTTACTAGTATATATTTGTTATCTAATTCTGATACTGACCTCTGCTTAAGAGGCATTTCTTTGTGTTTGTTCTATTGTTCATATATTAAAAGTAATCCACTGTCCCATAATAAGCTGTTTTATTAACATTATTACTATAACATGGTTTTCCCACAAAAATGCTAAGTTGCTCATAAAATATCACAGTATGAATATGTGGCAGACTTCATGTATAAATTCGTTATATCTCCTTCAAATTCAAATCATGATAAAATACTTAAAATTGTGAACCTGTTACATGAATTTTCTCTGTATATCTCATCATTTTATCAAAATATTCATTATCATATGTATAACTATATATGATTATGTATCATAGATTATAGATAATGATATAATATCATGATCAGTGGTACATTAATAGATTCTTATTTCATATATTCTTGTTTCCCTGGACTTTGTTTTATTTTTCTCACATGTCATAATTTAATTAATTGTGATTCGAAGTTGAAAGGCTTATTTTCCCTTTTTTTTTTTTTCCTTCTGCTCAGGTGCAGCTCTTATATGAGCTAACTGATAATGTGAATAAGGTCTGGAATAAGATTCAGAGGAGAGGCAATCTCAGTCCTTCTTCAGCCTATCCAGAAACCATGGCAGGGCCAGTCCCTGGTTCTCCAGTGAGAAGCAGTGTAGGCACAGCTCCTCCAGATACCAGCACATGCAGCCCATCTGCTGATTTTGGAACTACTACTGAGGTAAGAGTTTTTGAAAAATTCTTTTGCCAGTGAAGGGTGATCTATACCACAGAGTTCTGTATCAGGATTGAGAGTGAAGATGACCTCACTGTGTGGAAGCTGGCAGGTTCAGAAGGCTCATGGGGAGCTGTGGTGGCAGTGGCTGTTTATTAATGTTTCTTTTAGGTCCCAGTATTTTAATCACTTTCAGTAGATGGTGCATAGTTCAGGACAGTGTGTGTGGGGTGGGGTGGTCTCTGAAATGGAAAAAACCTGAGACAGGACACAGTAAAGGCATGTTTCCTCAGAAGTATGGAAGCTTAAAAGCTGAGTGAAAAAGAGGCTTATGCTTCCTTTGCCCTACCTTCTCTGCCCCTGCTCTTTTTGTAAACCACAGTCTTATTATTATCTTTAAATTAGTGGTTTTCAATCCTGTCAGACCCAAAGTCGTTTCCTTCTCTCTTCAGTCATAAAAGCCTTTCTTTTCACTCTTAGCACCCTAAATTCACCCAATATGGCAGTGCCCTTTTATAACAAATATTTTATAATACCCCTTTACTATCCTGAAGTGAAAATAAAAAATAATATAATCCACATATATAGTTTCAAAAGTATCTAATGTCTTTTTTAAAAAGATTTTTATTTATTTATTTGCAAGAGAGAACATGAGAGAGAGAAAGCACAAGCATGGGGAAGGGGCAGAGGGAGAGGCAGACTCCTGCTGAGCAGGGAGCCTGATGTGGGACTTAATCCCAGGACCTTGGGATCATGAGACACTTAACTGACTGAGCCATCTAGACACCCCAATATCTCAAAATATGAAGGATTAAAGGAATATAATTCAAGAGATAATAAGTTATTTCAACATATATTTAAATGTTCAGGCATGCATGACTATGTTAGAAGAAGACATAATGAAGTAGTCAGGTACATATTATTACTGTGAATGTGGCTGATACAGATAGACTCATGCAGGTCTGTATACAATACCACAAGTGGTAGTGTTGTGACATCATTTTGGTGGCATCCATTTTCTGAAATAGTGGCAAACTTGCTAAAGTTTGAACAAGGGTAGCCTGGGTGGCTCAGCAGTTTAGTGCCGCCTTCAGCCCAGGGAGACTCAGGATCGAGTCCCGCATTGGGCTCCCTGCTTGGAGCCTGCTTCTCCCTCTGCCTGTGTCTCTGCCTCTTTCTTTCTTTCTTTCTTTCTTTCTTTCTTTTCTTTCTTTCTTTCTTTCTTTCTTTCTTTCTTTCTTTCTTTCTTTCTCTTTCTTTTTCTCTCTCTCTCTCTCTCTCTCTCTCTCTCATGAATAAATATTTTTTAAAAAAGTTTTGAACAAAGCAATATTTCATTTCATTTAAGTAGTTACATTTCTACGACTCTTGGTGTATAATATAATCATGCAGAAATGCCAAAAATAGTATTTAGTTACAAAACTGAATTCAAGGACACCTGGGTAGGTCAGTGGTTAAAGCATCTGCCTTCAGTTCAGGGTGTGATCCTGGAGTCCTGGGATCAAGTCCCACATCAGGCTACCCTGCAGGGAGCCTGCTTCTCCCTCTGCCTGTGTCTCTGCCTCTCTCTCTCTGTCTCTCTCTCTCTGTCTCTCATGAAAAAATAAATAAAATCTTTAAAAAAAAAACGGAATTCAATCTTATTTCCAAATACTTATACACAAGATTTTCACCTGTGTAAATTTCTGTGAGCCAGGGAGCGCCTGGGTAGCTCAGTTGGTTAAGTGTCTGTCTTCATGAGCTCAGGGTATAAACTCTTAAAAAAAGTTTCTGTGAGTGAGTTTTTGCTTTTTAAGACTGTCTTATTTATCATAGAACCTCTTAATTCCCCTACTCCTAACCTTTAAATGCCAGTAGTGACACTCAGTCAAAGAGTCAACCAAAAACATCCTAATACATTTCCATAACACACTGTAGAGGGCTGAACTTCTGAAAACTAGTATAAAAGATAGAGGTAAAAATTATATTTTTGTTTTTGCTTCAAGATATTTCTTGTGGAAACAGTTATTGCTAAAATACAGAATGGGAAGAAGAAGGAAGTAAAGGGGTTATTTTTTTTTTTTTCAAATAAATCAATAAAGGCAATCAAACTCCATGAAATGGGTATTATTTTTTACTTGCTTTGAGGTCCTAACATATGTTAGAATAGATTTATTAGACTGCATAAGCAACTTCTCTATCCCTGCTCATTCTAAATTCTGTGAAACATGGTGACCTGAATGATGGGTATTACCTGCCCCCACCCGACCTACCTCTCCTACCCCTCCCCCCTCCCCCCAAATGAGGCATAGGTCAAGAATCTATAAATGTGCCATTATAAGGTAAGTGGGACATATCCCTTCTAGGGTAAAAGCAGTGAGTTCTTGGAGATTCCTAATGTTCTTAGAATATAAAAACTCCTCCAGTTTAAAAAACAACAACCACACTATATTGAATGTGATAGTGTCCAAACTTGGTTAACCAAAGAGTCTTTTATTTCTAATCAAAGCTGGGGGTGATAAATTGCTAAACAAGGATAGTACAAGTGAAATTGATAGATGAATTTAAGTCATAGAGACAAAGGAGAGTTTTTTTGTTTTTTTTTTAAGATTTTATTTATTCATGAGAGAGACAGAGAGAGAGAGGCAGAGACACAGGCAGAGGGAAAAGCAGGCTCCATGCAGGGAGCCCCATGTGGGACCGGATCCCGGGTCCCCAGGTCACACCCCGGGCTGAAGGTGGCGCTAAACCGCTGAGCCACTGGGGCTGCCCAAGAGTGTTCCTTTTAAACAGTTGTTTACTAAGTACTTTATTTATTGAGATGTCCAAATAAATAGGAATACCTGCTTTGGGGAGTGGCTTTTTAGAAAGAAACATTTAAAAAACATTGAAGACCAGTGAAGACAACATTCTCACGGAGTGGTTACATCTGTTGGTTGTCCATCTGGGGACTGCCATTCACACAAAGTACTGTATAAATTGTGCTCTCTATTGTACAGTGTCCAGCCTACACAAAAGGAAATGGTGGCCCCGATACAAGATATAATAGAGATGAACATGCCCTATAATTGTAGGAGTATGATTCACAGTTTTATTCTATGGAATCTGTGGATATTTCTCGAGAAAGTAACATTGAGATAGATTTTAAACAATGAAAATGATATTTGTAGCAATTTTGTTGTAGTAGGTGTATTATAATATAATCTAGAAGAATGATTTCTTCATTTGCCAAAATGGGGAAATTAATAAAGGGAGATATTAACAAAGGGGAGATTTTTTTCAATCACATAAAAAGAAATTCTGACTTTAATAATAAATTCCTAACATTACTGCAATTAATTGAAATTTAGAATGTTGAGGATTTTTTCTGATTGAGTTGTAAACATAAACAATGAAAATGCTCCTAGTTTTTTTTTTTTTTTTTTTTTTTTTTTTAATGCTCCTAGTTTTATGTTAGGTATGGATTTAATCTGATCTGTGTGAAGAAGATCTGTAAATGAAAGAATCTTACTACAAAAGTCTCAAGTCCCTAATGTATACTACCATATGAATTGTGGGACACATGCATTGATAATCTCTCTTTATTAAATAAATTGTTGCCACTAAGCGTAGATATGTTATTTATCGTGTGCAACACTTGAGGTTTTGTGGTATGTATTTTTTCACTTCTGGGAAGTCCTCAGACAGTATCACTTGAGAAAATATTTCTACATTGTCTGTAGTCTCTCTTTAAGTTATTTCCTCAATTTCACTATTGTTATTGTTAACTATTAACATAGTGTTAATTATGATTTTATGTCCCGGTTAAATGTATGTCATTTTTTTAATTGTAAAATACAATATAAAATTACCTTTAACCATTTTAAATGTACCATTCTTTGGCACTGTTGTGCAACCATCATGATCATCTATCACTAAGACTTTTTTATCTTACTCAACTGAAATTCTGTACCTATCAAACAGTAACTCCCCATCTTAACCATTAAGCCTTCCAGTCCATGAACATGGGACATTGTTTCATTTATATACATATTTTTTATTTCATTTAGCAATATTTTATACTTTTCAGCATACAAGTGTTTCACCTCTTTGGTTAAATTTATTCCTAAGCATTTTATTCTTTTGTTTGTTTGAGTGAGGGAAGGAGGAGGGACAGAGAGAGAGAGAGAGAGGGAGAGAGGCAGAATCTTCAGCAGTCTCTACGGCCAGGGCAGAGCCTGACTCAGGGCTTGATCTCATAATAAGATCATGCATGATCTGAGTGGAAATAAGAGTCACTCACCTTAACCAACTGAGCCACCCCAGTGTCTCAGTATTTTATTATTTTTGATGCAGTTTAAATGGGATTGTTTTATCAATTTCTTTTTCTGATCATTCACTGTTTGTGTATAGAAGAAACACAACTGGTTTTTGAGTGTTGTTTTATATTCTGCAACTTTGCTGAATTTATTCTAACATTTTCTTGTGTGGGTTTGTGTGGAATCTTTAGGACTTTCTACATATAATGTCATGTGTTCTGTGAACAAAGATAATTTTACTTCTTTCCACTTTGGTTGCCTCTTATTCTTGACTAATTGCTCTGACTGGGACTTCCAGTAATATATTCAATGAATATTCCATTTAATTCTTTAAATATTAGGCAATATTTTCAGATAGAACATTATTTTTTTCTTTTGATAGTAATTTTGTGTGAAGCAAACTTACTATGTTTTAGCTCTAATGAATTTTGTACAATACCAAATATAGTGAAAAATTGTACCTTTGTTGCTTTTTTCTATTTCCATATTATTTGTGTTTTTTTCTGTTATTTTTTATCTGACATTATAAGGTAGAAGTAAAATTATTTAGTCTGAAAGGCTTCCATTGGGTCAAAAGTAAAGATGTTAAATAATGATTATATTGTTTCAAGGCTATCCTAGATGTGAAATAAAAACTCTCCGCTCCACTACTATCCATTGCCTATTATCTTTCTATCAGAGGATAACCCTAATTTAAGCAACCAGTACAATGCTTAATGCAGAGTGGGTTTCAAACACATTGCTCTTGAGTATGTGGATGTTAAATGATTTGGGAATATCAACTCATGATTAAATCAAATCTGATTTATTATAGTATAGAGCATGTATATATTCACTAAGTGACTGTAAATATATTTTGATATAAATTCATAAAACTATATAATGAGCATTTTTAGTATTTCTTTTGTTTTAAATGTAATTATTTTATATTTTTATATAAAAATATATATGTCCAAATATTTTGAGAGTCTAATCCTTTTGTTTGTTGTGTTCTTAACTTTTACTCATCATAGATTGTTTCCTTGTTTGTTAATGTAACCTTATATTGGGAGTTTTTAATTTTTTGGGGGGGGGGGGGGAGTTTTTAATTACTGGAGCTTTCCTATGAGACTTTTACATTGTGATTGAGGCTCTATTCCCACAAAGGGATTTTATGTGTTTGCTTCTTTGGGGACTCCAGGGGCTATTACTAGCCTGAAACCCCTTTACTGTTTATTTCTTAACTAGAAGCTTTATTGAAACATTCTGGCAGTATAAAATCAAGCCCTCAATTCTATATATATAACCCAGGATTAGGTTTAAAAAGTCTCAATGATAACTTTTTTCTTTACCTAAGATAAGATAGATAATTCTTGGAGTGCCTGGGTGGCTCATTTGGTTAGGCCTCCAACTCTTGGTTTTGACTCCGGTCATGATCTCAGGGGTCAGGGGACTAAGCTCCATATCAGGTTCTGTGCTCAGCAGGGAGTTTGCTGGAGATTCTCCCTCTCTCTCTCTCTCTCTTTTTCTCTCTCTCTCTCTCCCTCCCCCTTTGTCCCCCTTCTCCATTCCTTCCTCCTTCCCTTTCATCTCTCTCCCTCCCTCTTCCATTGTCCCTCTTATCACTTGTTTTCTCTCTCTTTCTCTCTAAAATAAATAATAAGATCTTTTAAAAAATAATGCTTTTTTTTCTTGGTTTATTCTGTAGTATTTTTATTTCTTTCTTTTTCTTTCTTTTAGAGAAAGAGAGAGAGAGAATCTTAAGCAAGCTCCACACCCAGCATGGAGCCCAGTGTGGGGCTCGATTTCACAACCTGAGATCATGACCTGAACTGAAATTAAGAGTTAGACACTTAATTGATTGAGCCACCCAGGCACCCCTGTTTTTCTACTTTCTTAAATTGGATTCTTAGCTTAATAGTGGTTAGCTTTTTAAAAAAATTTAAATGTCTAAGACACAGTCTTTTATCCTTACGAGGAATTTATAGAATTTGAATTGAGACATGGATATGTTTATATACATAATATATAGGTAGACTGGGAAATTTAGCCCATAATGGATTCTACTTCCTAGAGATAATTCTGTATTATATAGAAGGGGGAACAAAAATTTTATTTTTTTATAGCAAAAAAAATAAAATGCTGAATGTATGTTAAGTGAAAACTGACAGATTAACTTCTAATGTTTGAAGCTTTGGTTTATGGCAAAATTTAACTTACATTCTTGATTGATTCAGGGATTAAAATTGCTTTAGGTAGCGTAGCTTAAAGAGGAAGTGAGATACACATGCAGAGGAATATTACTCAGCCATAGAAAATGAAATCTTGCCATTTGCCACAACATGAATAAAGCTAGAGAATATCATGCTAAGTGAAATAAGTCAGAGAAAGATAAATAACATGATTTCACTCATATGTAGAATTCAGAAAACAAAACAAAGAGAGGGGAAGGGAAGCAAGCAAACCAAGGAACAGACCCTTAGCTATAGAGAATACATTGATGCTTATCAGAGAGGAGGTGAATGAGGGGATGGGTGAAATACGAGATGAGGATTAAGGAGTACACTTGTGATAAGCACTGAGTGTTGTATGGAATTGTTGAATCACTGTATTACACACCTGAAACTTAAATTACACTGTATAGTAACTAACTAGAATTTAAATAAAAACTTTTAAAAGGGCAGCTGGGTGGCTCAGCAATTTAGCGCCATCTTCAGCCCAGGGAATGATCCTGGAGACCCGGGATTGAGTCCCACGTCAGGTTCCCTGCGTGGAGCCTGCTTCTCCCTCTGCCTGTGTCTCTGCTTCTCTCTCTGTGTGTGTCTCTCATGAATAAATAAATAAACATTAAAAAAAAACTTTAAAAAATTCTGGCATGAAGTGGTTCATTTCTTAGCCTCCAGTAATTATTTAAAACACATTTATTTTCCGTTAAATTTAAAGTGTATATGGGGTGGGGCACCTGGGTAGCTCAGTGGATGAGTGTTTGCCTTTGGCTGAGGTCATGATCCCAGGGTCCTAGGATCATGCAGGGATCCTGCTACTCCCTCTGCCTATATCTCTGCCTCTCTCTGTATGTCTCTCATGAATAAATAAAGAAAATCTTTTTTAAACAGTAAATATGGGACAAAATAGGTACATGTGGCCAAAAGGCAAAAACTACCAATTATAAAACAAGTAAGTCCTGAGGATATAATATACAGCACGGTGATTATATAGTTAATAATACTGTATTCTATGTTTCAAAGTTGGTAAGAGACTAGGCTTTAAAAGTTCTCATCACAAGAGAAAAATAAGTATTCATGGTGTTGGTGATGGATTTTAACTAGACTTACTATGATCATTCACAATACATACAAATATTTAATTATTATGTTTTACACTTGAGACTATTATAATGTTATATGTCAGTTATATCTATTGAGATAGTTATTGAAAAACAGAAGTGAATATTAGACTGAGAAGTTGTTTGACATCACCTGCTATAGCAAAACTTTTGTCAGTTTTTTGGTTGTTATAGTGCAGTAATCCTAAACAGTAATCCACCTCAAATTATTATTCCAAACAATTCTTTAGAAAGCAAATTTAGTTTGGGACTCGTGGGTGGCTTGGTCGGTTAGGTGGCCAACTCTTGATTTTGCTTTAGGTCATGATCTGAGGGTCATGGGGTAGAGCCTAGGACCAGGCTCAGTAGGGAGTCTGCTTGAGGATTCTCTCTTCCTTTCCCTCTACTCCTTCCCCCTATTGACACACATGTTCTCTTTCTCTCTCAAATAAATAAGTCTTGTTTTTAAAAAAGATAAATTTTGTTTGAATACTCAGTTATTTTAAGAATATATTATAATCATTTTACACTTCCCCTTGGAAGTAGACTTTTATTTATTTAATAAATAACTGTTTTATTTAATATTTATCTTTAAATAGTTTTATCTTCAACATTTAGGGAGAAGCTTTTATTCACAATGAGAGAATCATGGGGCACCTTGGTGGCTAGTTGTTAAGCATCTGACTCACATTCCCAGCTCAGCTCTTGATCTCAGGATCATGAGTTCAAGCACTGCATTGGGCTCCACACTGGGCGTGGAATGTACTTTAAAAATGTGGGAATATTAGCATTTATTATCATCTGATCAATTGAATAGCTGTTGGAAGACAAAGATAATGTCTCAAAATATTTTAGAGAAGTGAAGCTTCCATTTTAGCCTTTACATATATCAACAAAACATTTTGTTTGTAATGCTTTTCCCATTTCAAAGTAATCATATCAAGAATGTCTCTGGTTTCTCAATTATTGACTTTATTTTATGAATTTAAATAGTTATATAAATTAACCTATCAGTCTGAGATCACCTTATATTTTTTAAAGTTTTTATTTGAATTCCAATTAACATACAGTGTAATATTAGTTTCAGATGTACAACATAGTACATCATAAGTATACTCCTTAATCCCATCACCTATTTTACCCATCCCCCATCCTCCTCCCCTCTGGGAACCATCATTTGTTCTCTGTAGTCAAGGGTCTGTTCCTTGGTTTGCCTCCCTCTTTACCCCCTTATGTTCCTTTGTTTCCTAAATTCCACATTTGAGTAAAATCAATAGTATTTTTCTTTTTCTGACTTAACGTCTCTTAGCATAATGCTCTAACTCCATCCATGTTTTTGAAAATGGCAAGATTTCATTCTTTTCTATGGCTGAATAATATTTCATTGTGTATCTATACCGTATCTTCTTTATCCATTCGTGAGTCAATGGACACTGGGATCTTTCCATAATTTGGCTACTGATAATGCTGCTATAAACACTGGGGTGCATGGACCCCTTTGAATTAAATTTTTTTGTTATTTGGGTAAATACGTAGTAGTGTAATTGCTGGATCATAGGGTAGTTCTGTTTTTCACTTTCTGAAGAACCCATGTACTGTTTTCCACAGTGATTGCACCACTTTGCATTTCCACCAACAGAGCAAGAACATTCCCCTTCTCTACATCTTCACCAATACCTGTTGTTTCTTGTGTTGTTGATTTTAGCCTTGTTGACAGGTACAAGATGATATATCATTATAGTTTTGATTTGTATTTCCCTTATTGATGATGAGTGATGTTGAGCATCTTTTCATGTCTGTTGGCCACCTGTATGCCTTCTTTGGAAAATTGTCTGTTCATGTCTTCTGCCCATTTTTAAGGAGGATTATTTGTTTTTTTTTTTTTTAGTGTAAAGTTTTATAATTTTTTTTAAGATTCATTTATTTGAGAGAAAGAGAGAGCTGGGGAAGGACAGAGGGAGAGAAAGGGAATTTCAAGCTGTCTCTGCTGAGTGTGGAGCCTGATGCAGGGCTTAATTCCCCAACCTGAGATCATGACCTGAGCCAAAACCAAGAGTTATATACACTTAACCAACGGAGCCATCCAGGTACCCCAAGTTTTGTAATTTCTTTATGGATTTTGGATACTGAACCCTTTATTGTCATTTGCAAATATCTTCTCCCAGTCTGTAGATTACCTTTTAGTTTTTTTATTGTTTTCTTCGCTGTGCAAAAGCTTTTTATTTTATTTTGATTTTTTTTAAATTTTTATTTATTTATGATAGTCACACAGAGAGAGAGAGAGAGAGGCAGAGACATAGGCAGAGGGAGAAGCAGGCTCCATGCACCGGGAGCCCGACATGGGATTCGATCCCGGGTCCCCAGGATCGCGCCCTGGGCCAAAGGCAGGCGCCAAACCACTGCGCCACCCAGGGATCCCCAAAGCTTTTTATTTTGATCAAGTCCTAGTAGTTTGTTTTTACTTTGTTTCCCTTGCCTCAAGAGAAACATCAAGAAAGAAACTGCTACGAGGTCGCCTTATGTTTGTTGTGCTTATTTATATCAATTCTGTATCTGGGAAATTTTTTTATTTCTGATTGATTTTGCATTCAAAAACGTTCATAAAAATTTTAAAACATTTACTACTTAAAGTATTGTTTTTCTTGCTGAGTCAGGTCAAATATATCCATTATTTTGGCTATAAAGAATTCACTATAAATGAATCTAGTTTTAAAAAGCGCACTCTTAACAACTGTTTGTATTAAGTAGAAGAGAAGTATTTGTTTATATGATCCTTGGGTGATTTATGTTTTAAACTATGAGTAATTCTTTTTATGTTGACATGTTGATAGGAAGTACCATATTTTTCAGTGAATATCAATCTGGATGGTCATAGAGGGGGAAATAGGAGTAAGAGGTGTAAGTACAAAGCTTAAAAACAGTTCATTTTCCCCACCCTTGCATTGAAATAGTGAGAGCAAAGGTAGTGGAAACCACAGCAGGCCACTTGTTAGTGTTGAGTTAAGTACAAACCATGGTGGAAGTGTTTAGCCCTTTGGGAAGTTCTGTGATTGAACAAGAATGCTGGAGTTATTTTGATAAGGGAGAATAGCAGTGTGGCCAAATCTATGATCATCCCTGAGCTCTGAAGCAGGCCAGGGATGAAGGGCTGCAGTGTTTGCTCTTCCAGATGAACAAAGATAAATTCAGCTATAAAAATAAACTCAGTCTTTTGGTCAATTTGCAACAAAATGGTGAAAGAATTGAACTGTATATTTTAGAACTTGGCATAAAGAGATGTGGGAAAATAGTTCAGCATCTCCAATTCTGGCTCAATTTTTGCTATAGATTTGGAAATAGAGCAGAAAATTAATGCACAAACATATTTAACAACGCCACACCAAATGTTGTAAATCCAAAATGAAAATTGAAACTGTGTGAGGATGGAGAGCAAAAGTCTTTTTCAGGAGTGCTTACTTATTAAATTTGAAGCCACAATTTTCTTAGCATTCCTACTGAATATACTTAATAATATGAAAAAGCTAGGTCACATTGATTTGGTCACAGCACATAGGTGCTGTTTTCTCTGCAGTTTCCATTCTTGGGACTATGGTATTCTAACTGTTGAAGCATAATTTAATTTATGAATGCTTCTGCTCTAAGAACCTACCCATAAAGAAAGGCATATTGACTACATTATGTTGTCTTTTATTGAATTTAACTTCATAAAATGCATCCTTTTCTGGGATTACTTTGTGCATTTCATTAGATGTTGTTTTACTTTAGGCAGGACCAAAACACTGAATTTTTGTATGCCTTCTCAAATTTTAAGAATTTCAATTATAGCAAAGTTAGGACTACTTATTTTGGAGAAGCATTCATATGAAAATAGAATAAACATGGGCTGTTTGGTTTGTTTGGTATAACTGGAACAAGGAATGACTACATTATCTTCAGATTTAAGTCTATAATTTTCTGTCACAGTAAATCATAGGACACTTTTGCTTTGCTGTGCCTGGTGCCTAAGTATTCCAACTATAAGTACTTGTCTATTCTTTTATGAAAATCATCCTCGTTAGCCTCTCCTTCTGGGTATTCAAGGAAATTAAGTTCTCCTTCTGACTGAGAGGTATTGTAAAATTTATGTCAAGGTAAACACTTCATGTAGGTGGTGAATATACCTGAGTAGATGGCATATCTGTGGTAATGAGAGAAATTTTGGTTTGGTTTTGTGTGAGGTTTTACTCATCATCCTTGCTCTTACTTGCCAGATTAGTGGCTTCTGCTCTGAGAAACTATCCATAGAAAACCATATACTGACCATGTTATGTTCCTTCTATTGAATTTTAAGGGATGTTTTGTTCCAGCTGTTGACCACTTGTCATGACTCCTTAGCATAGGAAGTGAGGCATTTTGAGGCATTTTGTTTGAGGCATTCAAAGCAACAATGAACTATTAGAAATTGAGGGCATATGGCAAAGGAAAATGTGCTGACATTAGAAAGATGACAAAATTAGAAAGGCAGGAAAGTATAGAATACCAAATTTTGCAAGACTGTTGAGTGTACAATTCCTAAAGAGTGGTTCAGTTTGATGGTGATAATTAGACCTACTACTTACAAATTGCTTATATGCAATCACTTTATGTTCATGTTCCTATTTCTTCTTAACAACTCTAAGAGATAAATATCAAAATAACCATTTTACAGAGAAGGAAACAAACTCTGAGAGGTTAAATCACGTGGTTACGGTCTGAAGAAGGCCTTAACCCTAGTGTATGATGCTGCCTACCAGACTGAATTTAAGTATCTATAACTAATGTTTAAAAATATATATACATCTTTAAAACAAATAAGCATGCTATAGGGTATTAGATCAATTCTCAGAGAATGGATATTTTTGAAGGTTTTAAATGGACAGCAAAGTTGGACTTTTAAAAACCCAAATACTTGGTAGTTTATCCTAAAAGAACAGAATACATGAGTGAGTGATCACTATACCTGTCACCATGTCTTCCTGCATTTGGGGAAGCTATTCAGCTCCAAACCAGGATTTCTTTTTCTCCAAACCACTTAACAGCTGCTGAAAAGATTTAACAAAAACAATGATGACTAAATGACCCTTTTACAGAAAGTTTGTTAGTACCAAATGTGGGAACTTGCATATTCATAATTCATTATGTACTTGTTGAATTGAATAAGCCCATGCTCTTTAATTCTAGCCATTTAGCCATATAATCATCTTTAAAAATCTATTGTTGGGGCACCTGGCTGGCTTAGTTGATAGAGCATGTGACTTAATCTCCAGGTTGTGAATTTGAGTCCCATGTTAGGTGTAGAGATAACTTAAAAAATTTTTTTCTTGGGATCCCTGGGTGGCGCAGAGGTTTAGCGCCTGCCTTTGGCCCGGGGCGCGATCCTGGAGACCCGGGATCGAATCCCACATCGGGCTCCCGGTGCATGGAGCCTGCTTCTCCCTCTGCCTATGTCTCTGCCTCTCTCTCTCTCTCTCTATGTGACTATCATAAATAAATAAAAATTTAAAAAATTTTTTTCTTTTAATCTATTGTCAAATCCAACTTTTTATTATCTTCTTATGTTAAAATATGTGTGGCATGATAAATGTTCTGTTTCTTAAGCCATGCTAATTATGCCAGTCACTTTGCTATGGATATTGTAGATTCATACATAAGTACTGTATAGCAACGGTAGACAAACTGTTTCTATAAATGGCTAGATTGTAAATATTTTAGGTTTTGTGGACTATAGCATCTCTATAGAAACTACTTAACTGCAAAAAAAAAAAAAAAAAAAAAAAAGAAACTACTTAACTGCTAAAGAGCAGCCATAGGTAATAAGTAAGTGAATGAATTGGCTGTAATCTAGTAAAACTTTATTTGCAAAAATAGAGAAAGATTTGGCCCTTGGCCATATATAGCTTTGCTTGCAGACCCTACTCTCTAAGGAAATAACCTATGGTACAACCCGAACTTGTTCTGGATCTTACGTACTCTTAGAGGAGACTGGAATGACATATATGGACATCGTAACTATAAAAACAAAACAAAACACGTGATTAGTATATATTATTAGCATAAGCATTTATATGATTATATGATTATATGATAGTATATATTATTAGCCTAAGCATTTATATGATTTAGCATAAGCATTTATATATATGATAGTATAATTAGCATAAGCATTTATATGATAGTATATATTATTAGCATAAGCATTTATATGATTATATGATTATCGTTAGCATTTATGATATTGAAAAGGTATCACTAGTAATTTCAAATTTTAAATAATTTTTTAAGTTATTTTTATTTTTACACAGTTGTTTTTTTTCATCTCAGGGAGATTCTATACAAGCAGGCGATGATTCACCATTCTCAGATTCTGTTACCTTGGAACAAACTACAAGTAACATTGGTGGATCCAGTGGACGTATTAGTCTGTGGATGCAGTGGGTGCTCCCCAAAATAACTATAAAACTCTTTGCTCCAGATCCTGAAAATAAAGGCACAGGTACAGGGTTACTTTTCTCTACTGGAAAGATAAAATATTAAATACTATTTTTAGAAGAAATAGTAGACTTAGTTTTATTTATCACTGTCATTTAAACATCATTATATCTAACTCAGTTGATTTCTATTAGCAATACTATAATACCTAAATTTTGTGTTTTTATATTAAAATTCATTCTAAAAGCCATGAGGTAACTTTTTCATTGGTTGTATTGATGCATTTTATCATTGTCATTAAAAGTATTGCGAAGATTCTTGACTAATATCAGATACAGCAATTGAAACATAAATGAATTTCTTCTGTCTTGAAATAGGTATCCTGTCTTAATTGTGAGGCCTCTCTTAATGTTATTTTTCCTTATTATTGTAGGATCTTGTGTGGTTAATGAGAGAAAGTCTCATTTTCTCTGTAGATGTCAAGGATATATATGTGAACATAAAATTGAAAACAGAAGGTTTTAATATTGATTGTGAGGCCCGTGCTGATTTTAATGTTTGCTTCTTATTGCAGAGCTTTGTATGGTCAGTGAACTAGAAGATCTCAGTGCTTCCATAGATGTTCAAGATGTATATACCAAAGTGAAATGTAAAATAGAAAGTTTCAATATTGATCACTATAGAAGCAGGTAACTAATGTATAATAAATATGGGAAGAGCTATACTTTCTTTGAACACAGTCTATATAAGAATTTTTATGTTTTAATTTGGATTTTTTTTAAATACTATACTTGTTCCCAGAGAAGATTCTTAACAGATAAATTGATCAGTTTTCCTTGAAATTCATTCATATATGGAACATAACAAAGTTTTGTTTCATAAGATGGCAAATCTGCTCATACATACCCATACTGCCGTATTAAGTGTAATAGGCTGCTTTTACAGTTTGTTATTTTGTATGTTTGCAAAGACGCTGGAGACATAATTGATGGTTTTGGTTTTTGCTGTATACTCCCTATCCACTCTCCATACTAGTATAATCACAGATTGAAATGGAGTGACATCTCATGGCCCTTGGTACTTGGAGACTTATTTTATCTCACAGTTGATTAATATACATGTGGTGGATATTCCTAGAACCAATTTTTCTTTCCCTAGTAATTTTTTATGAAAAGTATGATATAAACAAATATAATTTATATTTAAATTTATGAACAAAATAGATTGTGTTAAATATACTTTAATTCTTTAATAAGTAATGGCAGTAAAAAAAATAAAGTTTTATATATCTTCACAAAGATACATAGCAATTTTGTCCTTTTTCCCAAATAAAAATAATGAATGCTTTCTGTGTTTTTGTTTTGTTCTGTTTCGCTCTAGAATACTAACTACCCTGGAATTTGTTGTTTTTTTTTTTATTGAAATATAATTTACATACCATAAAACTCACACATTTATTTATTTGTTTATTTATTTATTTTAAAGATTTTACTTATTTATTCATGAGAGACACAGAGAGAAAGAGAGGCAGAGGCACAGGCAAAGGGAGAAGCAGGCTCCATGCAGGGAGCCGAATGTGGGACTCGATCCTGGGACTCCAGGATCTCGCCCTGTCGCTAAACCACTGAGCCACCCAGAGATCCCCAAAACTCACACATTTATTTATTTTTTTTTAAACTCACACATTTAAAAAATATTTTGCACAGCATATTTTCAGTCTCATATTGGTATAGAAACAGCCTTACAGCCTTTTTTTTTTTTTTCTGAATTTATAGTATTCATTCAGCAGTTATTTATTGAATGCCTGCAGAAGCACATGTTCTTCTGCTGTGTGGAGTATACTTGGCCCCAAGCCCAAGCTGGTAAATAAACCCTCGTGTACTTGGAAAAAAAAAAAAAAAAAGGCAGCACATGTTCCTGTACCTTTATTGGTACATCAGAGACCCTAAAAACAATTTTTTTTACTTAATAGGTTTCTAACTTACATTGAAAACAGTTGAATTTTTATTCTTTATCTTATTGCTTATCACATATATTGTATTGGTTATGTCAATGACTATCAAATCTCTCCAGCCAAAAAATTGTGCCGTAATTGTGAAGTTCAAAATATTTTGCTAGCAGGCAGCCCGGGTGGCTCAGCAGTTTAGTGCCACCTTCAGCCCAGGGCCTGATCCTGGAGACCCAGGATCGAGTCTCATGTCAGGCTCCCTGCATGGAGCCTGCTTCCTCCTCTGCCTGTGTCTCTGCCTCTCTCTCTCTCTCTCTCTCTCTCTCTCTCTCTCTCTCTGTGTCTCTCATGAATAAATAAAATCTTAAAAAAATATTTTTGCTAGCTTTTTGTTACAGCCTATTACAATAGTAGTATTTTACAAAGCATATGAGCATATGATAATTGTTATGTTGTAATAACCATGACCTATTTTAATTGATCTTTGATAATGGAATGCTTAGCTCTTTAGGTCCTCCTGAATAGCATGTCTCTTTATGAAAGTGATTTTTGTGGGTGATACATGATTATTATGTTATAGTTGAAATCATTTCCTGATGATGTGAATATTATAATGTATGTTCTAGATCATCAGTGACTTTACTACTAAATTTATCTCAGTTTTAAATATTTGTTCATTCACTTAAGTCAAAATATTTATTGAGTGTGTATTATGTATACTATGCTTAGCACTGAGGATATAGTGTTTGAGAAAAATAGACAAAAATCATGCCCTTATGGGCCTGCTAGTCTCATGGGTAAAATAGAAATAAATAACCAATCAATAAGTATACAGTTTACCATGAAGACAAATGCTTCTGTGCAGAACTATCAGGATGTGGTGCTAATATAAATAGTTTGATTACATTGTCAGATCCATGTTTTATTATAGTTCAGTGTAGTGTTGTTTACATAATAACCTTTTGAAATAGTTATAAATGCTCAATTTTTTAACTCAGAAAAATGGAAGAGAACAGATAAGGTGAACTTATGTTTTCCAGGCCAGGGGAAGGTTGGCAGTCAGGACATTTTGAAGGAGTATTTCTACAGTGCAAAGAAAAACCTGTGGTGAGACTCATTTAGTAATTATGATTTTTTGAAAATATATCATAAACTGTTTATCTTTGTTCTGTCATGCAATAGGACTAATGCTTACAAGAATTAGAGCTCAGAGTAAATTCTTTTTGACTTGTTCTTTCAAAATTACATTATAAAATAAAACTATTCCTTTAAGCTGCTTGTGTTTTATAACCATTTTCCTATTATAGGTATTAGCAAATTTTTCAAACAGCAAAGGTAGGATTGCTTTTATTAAAATATTTTATCATGAATGTATTATTGTGTTGACTTCTTAGAAGTTCTTTTTATTCATAAATGAATTCATGTTGGATTATCCTTTATCATAGACTAAAAGTAGTAACTTTACACTAAAAGCAATTATTTTTCATTCACTTCCATTAACAATGCTTTTGCAGAAGATGGTCCAGACAGGCCATACCTAGTAGTGGCTCAAACCTAAACCTATGCAAACTTGAGCAAAATTAAAACTATCCAGATATTTTTGCTTATGGCTTTTATTGCTTTTTGTCTTTTCACCTTCTTTGCTCCTGTCCATCACCTCAAGCTTTGGGGAAGAGTGTTGGTCTCTGGGGCAATGTGGAGGTGTCTTCCTTTCCTGTACTGACAAGCTGAACAGACGCACCTTGTTGGTTCGACCCATCAGCAAGCAGGACCCTTTCAGTAATTGCTCTGGCTTCTTTCCTTCTGTAAGAAATCATTTTAAAATTATGCTACAGAACTCCCACTAACAGGAATCCAGAGAAGGAATTGGAACTATCCATAGTGTCAACTCTTGATTTTCATCTTCCTCTGTATCATCTACTTTGTCAATGAACTCTACTGTACTTTTAAATCATAGGCTATTTTCCACTACAATCTAATTTGTTTCTGGGTTACTTACATATCCTTTTCATTCTGGATTCATAATTACAGCCTAATTTTACCATCAGCAAAAGGAAAGTGTAGGACTTTAAGTATATAATGTTTTTTAAATTGTGCATGTTTTGAATGATCAAGAGTTGACCAAATTGCCTTGTCATTTCCTTTATGATTCTTACTTAGATTGCTTTTCTTCCCCTTTTCTATTATGCCATTTCCTTCTCACAACTAATTCAAAGTACCTTACTTGGCGACCTCTTGAAACTGGACAAGGCTGTATGCCTGTCATTGACCAAGTAGAAGATGAATACTAGACTGAACACCAGCTTCACTAGTGCTGAGATAACACGGGCCCGAGCACATTGCTGCTTTACTAAGTCTCACTTTTTTTACTGTTGTTCTTCTTCCTCAGTTTACTTCCTCTCTTGACATCACACATTGAACCCTAATAACTTAAAAACTTTATCAGGACGTGGGACGAGAGGTTGAAAATGTGGAGTATAACAACTTTAACTTTATGTTGAGTAATTTGTAAAATAGGATTTTATGTACATTAATTGGTTCAGGAAAACTTTTTTCAAGAGCTGTCCTTTTCATTTTTGACAAATACAAAGTATACATTTTACTTCCCTCTTAAAAGTATGCTGTTTTACTATAATTTCTTTATAGTGTATAATTTGAATATAAATTGGACAAGTCTTGTCAAATATTAATGTTATAATTTTTACTGTCAAATGTTCTCTGCATATTAATATAGCATTAAATCCAAGGAATATGAATTTGAGTTCTATGAGAATTGATAGTGAGGTTTTGTAAATATAATAGCCAGTGAAAATAAGCAGGTTCTAAAATACATGTTTTATTTTTGTGTTATGTTACTGTTCCCTTAAACATGCATTAAATGATTGGTTTAGTTCTCAAAGCATGGTATCAATGGGGCTCTTTTTATGGGCTCAGTCATCATATAAATTAGCTAGATTAATGAAAAACTGTTCTCATAAATGTTAGGTTAAGGGAAGTCAATTATGTTTTCTCTTCAGGTTATTGATTACAAATGGAAATAGGTAACACAGTTATTTCAGTTTCATCTGCAAAAACAACCTCTCTGTGACCCATGTTATAACAGCATACTGGTACTTCTTGATAATTCTTCACTGAAAGTACCAGTAGAAATCATAGACGCAAACACAACAAAGTGTAATTGCCTCTCAAGATCTAGAACTAGAATTCAGGATTCCTAATTTTCAGTTTAGTCATTCTAAGTCTTAGATGGTTTTTTCCCATCTGTGGAATTGATCGGTAACGTGCTCATCAAGGGATGTAGACATAATAAAAGGTTATAATACCAACTGAGATTATTTGCTGCTTTCAAATATTTTTTTTTCTTTTTTAATGAAGTATGTATTGTGATTTCCTTTTTCTGGAACAGACAACAGCAAAACTTCTAGATGGCTCTCATCAGCAGCATGGATTTCTTTCTTTGACATATACAAAAGCTGTAACAAAAAATGTCCGCCACAAGTTAACATCAAGAAATGAGCGAAGAAGTTTGCATAAGTTATCTGAAGGTTTAACGGATGGTTCCCCTCATTTTCTTCATGAAATTCTTCTTTCAGCACAAGCTTTTGATATTGTCCTTTGTTTTCCTTTGCTTAATGCCATTGCAAGTATATTTCAAGCAAAACTACCAAGGACCCAAAAAGAGAAAAGAAAATCTCCTGGTCAACCTATGAGAAGCCATACATTGACTTCACGCAGTTTACCTTTGATTTATATCAACACAAGTGTAATTAGAATTTTTGTTCCGAAAACAGAAGAAATGCAGCCAAGTATTGAAGGTATTGTCTTCAGATTTTTTTTTTGGACTGATTTTACATAACTTCCCCTTAGGGAGTTTAATTTTGTATTTTTTTAATATGATTGGTTGATTGGTGGTTGTAGTTTGCACTTTGGTGTGTTTCAAAAAAAGTAAATATGTTATAGTCATTCTACAACTAAATCTTTAGGATATAAGTCAGAATATTGGGTATGTTTCTGACTCAATTACTAGAATAAGAAATAGATTTTTTTGTCAGGGCTTTTGCTAGTAAAGTTTATGCTTACTGTCATTTGTTTTATTAAACTCAGATGTTAGGTTCTATACCTAAGACAACTAGCAATTAGTTTAAAAAAAAATAGCCAACACCCCTAGCCTCCTGTGGCTTCTTCTAGGCTTCTTAGTGCAGATTATTTTAGGTTTTAAAATAAAGTGAATTTATAATTCCACTGCTCCCACCCATGAGAAGAACTTTTAAAATTTTAGTTTCCTCCATGCTATAAAACATATATAGAACTTTATGGAATTTGAGTGAAATTACAGTAGAATGGTTCACATGGTATGAACCTTGGAGTTAGAGAGACCTGAGTTCAAATCCTAGATTTACTATTTATGAAGTACAAACTCTTGAGCAAGTTAATCTGAGTTCCTATGTATAAAATATTAATAGTGGTTAACTTGATAGTAGACCTTACTGATAGCTTACTTTTCAACAATGACTCCACAAATAGTGTCACTTGCATAGCAAGCTCTCAGTACATGAGAGTTGAATCAGAAGGTATGCCCTTGCCTTCAAAGTAGAATACCTGGAAGTCCCACATTTCACTACTGCCAAAATGTAGTCATGTGGCTATACCCTATTGCGGGAGAGGCTGAGAAACAGTATTTCCCTGAGTGGTAGGTGCTCTGCTCATAAATTAAGGCCTTGTGATGTTGAGAAAGAAGAGAGAATAGTATTTGAGGGATAAGTAATAGCCTCTGCCACATGAAAACAGTAGAGATTTTTTTCCTTTTAGTTATGATGAGAAGGAGGAAGAACTTGAATGATCAGTGATAGTAAATAAAGAAAAGCACCTAGTTTCATTCTCTTCTTGGAGTCTAGTCTGTCTCTTGTTCTGTTTCCTAAACCCAAATCTTAGAGAAGTTACTCTGCCTAACATTATAAATAATTAAGTCTTATTCAAAGTAATGGTTCTTTTAAAAAATTTTTCTTCTATAGATAAAAAATGTATCTGTAGAGCTTTATAGTTCTTAATTGCCAAGACATCTAGAGATAAAATCAGTGTATTATACCCTAATGGATTTTAATATACTAGTTCCTATTTTTTCCTTCTGATTTTTGCTAAGAACTATCATAAAATTGATTGCTTTGAGATAAATTAGTACTCTCTGCATCACTACATTCTGACAGCACTATAGAGTTGTTTTCATTTGTTCAGGTAGTTTGTAGAAACACATGAAATGTAAAGAATAAAGTCTTGACTTAGTCTTCGCTGAGCAATTAAATTATAAGTGATCTAAGAGGAAACCGCTAACCAGAAAAGCTGCATATTCATTACAGAGACACTGACCTCTATACTTTTTTTCCTTATTATTTCCTTTATTATGTGAGTATCTAATGAATTCCTAGATAATACAATTTATATTAAAGTTACATAGGTTAAAAAAAACTACATTTTTAAAAAAGATTTACTTATTTATTTGAGAGAGCAGGAGAGTGCACATACCTGTGGGTGGAGGGGCAGAGGGAGAGACAGAATCTCAAGCAGTCTCTCTGCTGAGTGTGGAGCCTGACTCAGGGCTCCATCCCACAACCCCTAAGATCTTGACCTGAGCCAAAACCAAGAGTCGATGCTTAACCAACTGAGCCACCCAGGAGCTCCAAAATGAAACCTGCGTTTTTAAACAATATAGCTCTCTGAGAACTAGTTTGAGTGTCATAATGACATTTTCTCATAACTGTACAAGAAGAGAACAAACATAAAAGGTCATGGAGATTTTCAAACCATCTTTTTGACTTTTCAGCTGAGAGTAGGGGAAAACACTATGGAAGCAGAAGTAGTTTGGCTTCATTATTAGAGGAAACATGATTATTTTGGTAGAAGAATTCAAGGTAGTCCATTACAACTCCAAAATATCATATTACGGTATCTATAACTTATTCCATTAAAATAAAATGGCAGAAAATTTGTATCAATATAAAAATAAGTTCTAAATTTTTTTTAACAATTAAGGACTTTAAAAAAAACAATTAAGGACTTTTTTCTACAGATATCCTTTTGGTTAGTATAAAACCATTTATTGGGACGCCTGGGTGGCTCAGTGGTTGAGTATCTGCCTTTGGCTCGGGGCGTGATCCTGGAGACCCGGGATCGAGTCCCACATCGGGCTCCCTGTGTGGAGCCTGATTCTCCTTCTGCCTGTATCTCTGCCTCTTTCTCTCTCTCTCTCTCTCTCTCTCTCTCTGTGGAGCCTGCTTCTCCCTCTGCCTGTGTCTCTGCCTCTCTCTCTCTCTCTCTCTCTCTGTGTCTATCATGAATAAATAAATAAAATCTTAAAAAAAGCATTGATTTTCCTAGCCAGAGTGAGTTTCTGTAACTTCACTTAAAACAAGATATGTTAGTAAGCTTTTGTGATGTCCTGAAAGCTCTTTGTATTGTATATTTAATGTTTCCATTCAATAACTTTCTAATTATTTTCATTGGAATGTAAACAGTTGGTAAGACCAAAACTTTATTGAAAGCTAAGCAAAATAGTTTTATAGGAAATGAAAAGTTAGGAAGAGATGGAGAGAAATACAGAAGGAGGGCTTATGTAAAAACATTGGGAAAGGTCATGCACAGATGAGGAAGCAGAGCAGCCTATGTGACTGTGATGCTTTAGTACTGATGTATAAGTGTTCAGAAATTACAAATGACTCTCCAATTATAGGACCAAACTGCTCTCCAAATAGTAACTGCATGTTAACTAATCCGAAGTTGAATCCTTTTTCCTCTAATATCCCTAATGTTATTTTAATTTAAGGTTTCACACCTTAAATTTCAAATCATAAAATATCAATATTGATCACAGATAAAAAGAAAATAAACAAAATGCATATGTTTCATCTCCAATTTAAGTTTTGAAACTGGGCCTAGAATAAAAAGCAGTAGCAGTATGCTGCTTTCTCAAGATATGGCAGTTGGCTAAGACTTTTTAAATAGATGTTCAATAGTGTTTATAATGGTAAATCTTCCAGAATCAGACATAGCTGTTCCTCAATGTGCACATTTGATTTGCATTCAACTTTTGATTATTCGTGGTAAAATATCTGTTTGATGTACTGAATGATCTGGGATGTCTTTGATTGCTACTTGTTAATACAGGGAACATTTTCACAATGAATTGTTCTTTTATTTCAGTTAGATGTACATTCTAGAGCTCCTTTGAATAAAAATTTTGTTAACAATGTATGTGAGAGAAATTTACATGACAAACTTCATTTCATCATCCATGTCAGTGTCACGGCCCTTAAGTGGTCATCACTAGGAGGATTTTATTTATAGTGTTAAATGTTTCTTCTTAAGACAGCTGTTACCTGTAAAATGTAAATTATCTTGATCATTGAATTAGAAAGGTTTTTTTTTTTTTTTATTGTGGTACATTGACAGTGTTTTACAACCATAACCACTATTTCCAAAATGTTTTCATCATCGCAAATAAACTCTGTTTCCATTGAGCAATAACTCTCCCAACCCTTGGTAACCTCCGATTTACTCTCTGTCTCTATGAATTTGCCTGTTCTGGGTATTTCATGTAAGTGGAATCATAAATATTTGGCTTATTTCATTTAGCATGATGTTTCTGAGGTCTATCCATATTGTTGAATGTATCAAAACTTCATCTTTACAGCTGGATAATATACATTTTATGGATGTGCCACTTTTTATTAATTTATATCTATCGCATGCCTGGGTTGTTTCCATCTTCGAGTTGGCTATTAATGGGTAATGCTGCCATGAACACAAGTATTTGTTGGAACCCATTTTCACTTCTTGTAGATATGTACATAGGAATGGAATTGCTGGATCATATGGTAATTCTGTATTAGAATTCTTTGTTTTTAAGAAACCTCTAGTCTATTTGGACACCTTTTTGACTAAGGCAGTGTTTGTGGTATTTTTGGAACAATAATGTGCAGGCATAACTGAGCCACTAAGAGGGCTCACTCTTAGTAAGGATGGGAGCATGTGAACACTGAGTACCTGAGCACCTGTGCAGTGAGGCAGAGATCAGAAGCTCAGTAGTTAACACTAGCTTCATGTTTCTGTCATACACAGCAGTGGTTCATAGAAACAGATTCTCTGCTTCACTGATTTGTGCACATGTCAGAAGGACTAAAAACCTGGCTATCTGAGAAAAGGGAGAGAAAACAGCTTTATTTCTTTTGCACTTTTTGCACTTTTGTCCTGTTTGTGTGGTGTTTTTTTGGCTTCGTGTGTTAAATTAAAAGTTTGAAATTTGCCATTCAGCTGCCGTAACTAGAAAAATCCCCCAATTGATTGTAATTGCAAAAATATTTCCAGACTTCTGCTTATTTTTATATTTCTCTCTTTTTTTTGGTGGTGCTTGTGGTGGGATTTTTAAGGTATAATTTCAAAATTCAGATGACTAAGTAGTTCCTAAGCAATAACCTTGAATAAGAGCATACAGAAGAGGGTGCATGTTGTTATGGCCATTTTGGAAAAGAGAGCCACTTTTCTCTGTGAACTTGTGGTAATTTTAATTCTCTGCTTATATACACTTTTTGCAATAAACACCTTTTTAGTGGCATTTTTTCATGACCGGTGAGAATGTATATAAATAAATTTCTAGCAAAAGGATCAAAAGGCATGTACCTTTAAAATTAGTTAAGGGATGTGAAATGTCAAGTTGCCCTTCTAAATAGCTGCACTAGTTTCCTGTTTCCTTAGTCTCATCCTAACAGAGTTTTCAGGTTTTTGTCAGGCTCATTAATGAAAAGTACACTCTTTTTCTAAATAGTTTCTCATCTTTTCTGTATCACTTAATAAGAGCTCTTTGTGTATTATCTTTTGTCTGGCCTACATTGCATTGCATACATCCGTTTTCTTTTTGTTTTTCTTTTGTTCCTTTTTTTTCCCCTCAGTTTCTGTATCTATGTCTATAGGTATATCTATATTTATATCTACATGTATATATCTTTACTTGTACCTCTATAGTTAACCCTTGAATAATGTAGAGGTTGGGGGCACTAACCCTCCCACACTCACAGTTGAAAATCCATGTATAATGTGTGACTTCCCAAAAACTTTTAACTACTAATTGCTTAGTAATTACCAATAACATAAACAGTGAGTTAACTCATATTTTGTATATGTATTATATGCAGTATTCTTAGAGTAATATCTTTCTCTTTACTGTTTTTCAGTATTTCTAGGTTGTACAGTTTGTTCCAAATTGTTACAAATCTCCAATTTTTTCCAGTATATTTACTTTTTAAAAATCTACATATAAATGGACCCAGCAGTTCAAATGCATGTTGTGCAAGGGTCAGCTGTACTTATTTATATATCTATGCTATCTCTGGAAAAGTAATGAATTTCCAGAACATGTGCCTGTCTGTAAAATACAGTTTTAAAAACGGATGCCAAAAGTTCAAAGATTTTGGCACATTCTATTAGATTTTTTTGACACTTTATCTTTCAGAGTTCCTACTCTTAATTCAAATGATCATAATTCACCCAAGAAAAAATTTTCAATGCAGTAAAATGCACATAACATAAAATTCACCATTTAGTCATTTTAAGTATAGACAAACTTTTAAATGTATATTTTATTTGGAAGATTGAATGTTTTCATTTAATACATTTTAAAAGATATAGTGTGGGGGCACGTGGGTGGCTCAGCTGGTTAAGTGTCAGCCTTCGGCTTAGGTCATGATCCTGGCTCCTGGGATTGAGACCCACATTTGGCTCCTAGCTCAGCTGGGAGCCTGCTTCTCCCTCTCCCTCTGCTGGTGCTCTCTCTCTCAAATTAATAAATAAAATCTTTAAAAAAATAAAAGATATAATCTGATTAAGGAAAACATGATTGAAGCAGCAATTACATTAGAAATAATATGATTACTTAACATGACTCCAGTAAAATCTAGTAACAGTCAAGAGCATATTCATTTTACTCCAGAAAGGTGTTACTTGAATAATATTTGTATCAGATTGAAGTATGTGTATAAATATGTTTTAATAAGTGTGATAGCATAGCTAATGCTCCTAAGTCTATCCTTCTCAGCAAAGCTATGTTATAAATGATATCTCCAAGCAGTATGTTCCTGGAGATCAGAGTTAATCAGCAAAATAGATGCAAGTATATTTCCCACTAATAAGCAGGACAGTCACAAAGTTACACTTTTTTTAACCTTCTTTCTGTCTTCAATTGCAAATATGGCAGTAACTGCTAAAACCTTTTATTGATAGCTTTGTGTAAGGTTGTCACTACAGTTATGACTTTCTAAAAGTATAACATTGCACAGTGACAAGTTCAAATACTCTTAAGACTTTAGATGTTTTACTGTGTCATTTTATTTCTTGTTGAAGTTAAGAAAATTATAAGCAACAATCTAATGTTATCTGATAATTGCAGGAAAATTTGGTTCTAAGCTTTTTGGTTTTTACTTAAGCTCATGATTTCAGATTTGTTCATAACATTTTCATTTTCAATAACACTCTCTTGCCCCAAGAAAAGATAAAATTTTTTGGATTTACATTTCACATTACATTAAATGTAAAAGCTTTTTTTAATAGTTCATGTGTAAAATCAGTTAATAATAAGAAAAATATATTTAACATTCTAATATTGTATTTAAATAATTTTGAAAGTCTGGTTTTCAAATTGAATATTGTATGCATTGTATGTAATCATTATCAAGATCCTGAATCTACAGGTGTCTGACTTCCAGTTTAAGCTATTTATTTCAGAATAGAGGACCGTTTTTTGGATCTAGTATGAGTCTTCTAGAGTAAGTAGTTCTGCATGAGGCAAAAAAAATTTGTCTAAATTTTTAAGCAAAGAAGGAAGGCATTCATTTTCATGTTGAAAATGCATCTAGAGGGAACATTTCCTCATATAGTCCAACTATTGAATGCAAGTGAAATAAACCAAAAAAGGGAAACTCATTTTTTTCTAATTATAAGGTAAGTAAAAAATTGAATAAAGGCATTTTTTGGTATATATACATATTTTATTTTTTCTTATATCTTAATGATAGATTTTGATAAGCTAAATACTTTCTATAATAAAATTGGTTATTTTTAGTTAGTTTGTGAATTATCTGCATTAAGTGCTTTTTTATTATTATAACTTTATAGTCAGTATAATCTAGTGAGAACACTTTTGGCTCTAACAGAAACAGAATTCTGTTCTTGGATCAGGCTTTGTATGTAACACCAAGTACGTCATTTTTCTTCCATATGTACCTCATTTACTGCAGTGTTTCTATTACATTTTAGACTTTCATATGGTGGGTAGTATCTGTAGCCTGGAAGAACAGTTAGCAAGTACACTAATTGCACTTTTGTGGTATGGTCCATTCTCCAGGCTTACTATTTATTGATTTAATTGATGCCTGCTGCTTAATCAGAGGTTTTACCCACATGGAACTGTTTGATAAGCTTGGCATAAAATGCAAGATCTGTGAAATGTAAACAGTGTTCATAGTATAAGGACCTATAATCAAGCCAGACCTCTAGTCATGTGAAAATAGTACAGCTGCATGAGAAGTAATTTCTATTTGATCTTTTTTTTTTTGCTGTGGATATTTAAAAGTACTATCTTTATTGTAGCATCCACTTACTAATATTTATTATGGTAACTCATCTCTTTTTTCCTCCTCCTTCTGTCCTTCTGACCCCCCACATCCCAGCTGTTTTGCCACTCCCTTTATGTACATCTTATTCTGGTTCCTTCGTTTCCTCAGTATCTTTCTTCTAACTTTTTCTGATTTTCTTAATTTTGACTTTCTTTTTTAGACTAATCTAAATCAGACCATATTGAGTATACTGCTGAAGCAGATGGAAATAATCTCTTAGCTTTTGCATTCTTTGGGCACCACAGTTTGCGAAATATGGATTGTATGCCTTTGTAGGCATGTTCTCTTCAGGATATTCCGAAGATCTTGTATCCAGTCCTTTTCTGTTCCATTTGTGGTGGATGATAGTTTCTTGAGAGAAATTATGAGTTTTCTCATAAAAGTATGTGTTTTCTTCAAAATCTAGAAAGTTGTGTATTGTTAGCAATCTTAAACATTTTTTTAAAATTTTAAACAGTTTTTAAACAGCTACTACAGTGAGATCATCTGTTGAAGAAGAGGAAGTAGAATTCAGTATAAATTAATGGGGCCATGAAGAACCCCTATCCATTTCAAATAGTTCTTAGAAGAGACATTAAATTGGCCAGTGATTTGTAGAAAAATTGGTGAACTTTATAAGATAAGAACATGTTAAAATAGGCCTTTACTCAGTACATACAAAGGATCAGAATTTATATATATATCATAAATATATATATATATATTTTAACTTTTTACTATTTTTGAGATTACTTACCTTAGTGATAGATTCCATTAGGAGGTAGAACTTTTACATAGCTGTGAAATTATTATTTCTCAAGCAATTTCACAGTAGAAATTACTAAAATTAAAAAATGCCTAGAAAGCAAGTTGAAATGTACATGTATAGTAAATGATTCCTTGGCTTTTTCTTTCTTCACAAACAGCCATTATGTTTCCTTTGGGTCTTCTGACACGTTATAGCTTAAAGTGATGTTACTGTGTGTGCGCATGTGTATGTATATATTATATTTATTATCTATTATGTAAATTTAAATGGCTTTGAGAATCTATTCCTGACTTTGTGGTAATATTTAATATATCTGTAAAAGTAATATATTTGTACACAGCAATGCAGCATTAAAAATCCCAGAGCTGACAGTCACTTGGGAGAAAAATATAGTAGTCTAAGATTATGAAATTTGATAAATATGACTACTTTAGCATTATATATATTTAATTCATGTGTTTTAATGTTGGGGTGGAGTTTTTTTTCTAGTTTCCATTTGTGGGTAACAGAAAACTGTTTAATGGGATATAAAGGAAATAGTTTTAAAACACATCAAATATTTTTATTTTTAACATTTTTTCCTTGTCCTCATGTGTTGGTTTTCATTTTAATGAGTATCTATCCATTATTCAAAGATTTCTCCTTATACAGTAAGTTACACACAGACCCACTATATACTTCATGAGTCTATTTCTTTTGTCACAGTTAATCAGACAGTAAAAGAAGACACCATGGTTTTGAAGATTGGCTCTGTTGCTATGGCTCCCCAAGCGGACAATCCTCTTGGCAGATCTGTCCTCAGGAAAGACATTTACCAGTAAGTTTATTTTCTTACATTCAATCTTGCAACAATTTCATCCTGTAAAGAAGTACACTGATCAATAAAACTTGCTTAGTGTGGCCTGTAGAAATACTTTTCATTCGGGATCTTTTGATATTTAAAACCAGGTTTTTCTGATTTCCTTCAGTTGTGGGTTTTTAAATTCATTCAGACAAATCAAGTATTTCTGTGAAGTGTTGATGAATAACAGAATGTAAGTACCGAGTGACCATAAAACTGAAGAAGCGCAGTTTGGAAAATTTTAGCAGACTTTAAATTTGACCAAATCTCTAATCACATAAGAAAATGAGGTTCTCTCTTGAGCTACCATATCCTGCTGTAGTCATGTTGAATCAAATTTCTTAATTTAACTATAAGCCATTATTTAAAATGTAGGACTGTGGATGTCCATATGGATCAAAGCTGTAAAGAAAAGCAAACTTCTAGGGAGAAATTTCACAGTAAACACTTTCTGTGAAAATGCCATGCTCTGGATTTTGTCACTGAGTATTTGCAAACCACACCAAGCATATATGGACAACTAAACTAGTGAGCATATGTAATCAACATGATAAAAATAATACATCATTCGTACTGAAGTTGGCACTGCTGCCAGACATAAAAGTACAGTTGCAAATAATACCAAGAGCGAAAAATCACAGAAATACTGATGTACTAGTGTCTTATGCATCCTGCTGGTCTGCTTCTCAGATGAGGTAGTGTCATTCTTTGAAAAATAAATTCCTACTGTTCTCTGATAAATGTTACTGTTAGGAAAGATTCTGATTTTTGTAATGTACTTACCACCTAGAGGTTGACAGCTATTTTTATTTTAAGAGGGGTCCTAGGGATTTTATTTTCTCAAATTTTTCTATTATTTGAATTGAATTATTACTTTAAGAGAGGTCCTAGGGATTTTATTTTCTCAAATTTTTCTATTATTTGATTTTTCTATTTTTGAAAAATTGATTATTTTTTCTTTTGAATCATATATCATGTTCTCTTTCCTGTATTTTTGTTGGTAGTTAATAGTATTCATCCTTTAAGTAAGGTTTTTTTTTTTTTTTTTGCTAGTTTATGTAGAGTCTCAGGATGTGAGAACTGAAGGAAGCCTTAGGAATTTTCTAATCCCACTGCCTTCTTTTATATATTAGGAAAGTGAGGATCCAGAAGAATAGTTGTCTCTAGTCAAGTAATGAATAGAGACAAGACCACAAATCATACCTTTTTACTCTCTTTAGGATCTAGAGAAAAGATTACAGTAGAATTCTTTCTGGGTGAAAATAATTTAATTTTCCAACATTTGAAAATTATTTCAGATATATTTGTCTTTTCTACCTCATTTGTCTACCACTTCAGAAGTAAGTGGTCCTCAAAGAGGGTCCTGCTTTACTTTTGGTGAAAGAAATATGACTTATCTTAAAACATCCTATCACCATCAATAAGAGGAATCCCTGCGGCGCCTGGATGGCTCAGTTAGTTAAGCGTCTGCCTTCAGCTCAGCTCATGATCCTGGGCTCCTGGGATCAAGCACCACATCGGGCTCCTTGCTAATTAAGCAAGGAGTCTGCTTCTCCTCCCTCTCCCTCTGTTCCCCCCATTTCCCCCCCCCCCCCCGCCACGCCTGTGCTCTCTCTCTCTCTCTCTCTCAAATAAGTAAATAAAATCTTTAAAAAATAATAAAAATAAATAAAGTGAACCCCTAAGATACTTTCTTCCTCTACCCTCTCCACTTGCTGGCTTCTCAGCAGTCATTTTGTGGAGATGTGGCTTTCCTATGTTTGTTTGTCACTACACTCTTCCCATGGTCCTTGAACTGTTTTTCTTAGTCATTCTCCTTTACTTGTCATGTTTTCTTCATACGTGTTTTCTTCTCATTCTTTCCTTCTCTTTATGTATCTTTATTCTTTACCACCTCCTTTTCTATATTTCTTTTTGTTACTTTCTGCTTTCTTTCCTTATCTCATTTTCTGTTTCACTACTGAATTTTTTTGTAGAACATGGAAATATAATGTGAAAAAGTAAACTAAGTGTATAAATAAATATATATTTCCTCTTTAGACCCTCAGTGCCTCACATCCTGACTCATGGCAAAATATATAAAAATATGTACCAATTATACAAAGTACAGTAAAGGTACTTCATAGAATAAATGCCCCAATTTTTTTTATAATTGGCAAACCGACATGCACAGAATTTTTACACATTTTGCTAAAAAACATATACTTAACTAATGGCTGAGCATTTCAGAATCAATTTTGTATGAATTCCTTTCAGAGTTATTTTTAAATTTGTATTTCTATCACTTAGTCCTCTCCCTGAGTATACATTTAGATCATTGCATTCTCCTGCTCTCTTCCCATATGATTTACTTCCTCTTTCTTTTAATCTGCTCTGTGTGTTTTTCTTTCTGTCTTGGTTATTTTAACTTCTTCAACCTGATAAACATCATCTATAAAAAAAAAAAAAAAACCATAACTAACATAAGTTGATGGTGAAAAACTGGATGCTTCCCCACCTAAGATCAGAATATCTGCTCTCACTGCATCTATTTAGCATTAAACTAAAGGTTCTAGCTAGGGCAGTTAAGCAAGAAAAATGAAATAAAAGTCATCCAGGTTTTAAGGAAGAAATAAAACTCTTTTTGCAGGTAACTTAATCTTGTATATAGAAAATTCTAAGGAATCTACTGAAAAACTGTTAGGCAAATTAGTCCAGCAAGGTTGTGGATACAAAATATATAAAAATCAGCTCATACTTGCACTAAGCAGTGTTATCATTATTAAGAAAATAATTCCATTTATAATCTCATCAAAAAGAATCAAATACTTATAAATAAATTTACCAAAAGAAGTATAAAATTTATACTATAAATTTTATAGTATAAAACTATAAAACTATAGTTTTATAAAAACTATAAACTATAGTTTAGTTTTTATAACTAAACTAGAAAACTATAGAAAACTATATAGTTTTATAGTTTAGAAAACTATAAAACTATAGTTTAGAAAACTATAGAAAACTATATAGTTTTATAGTTTAGAAAACTATAAAACATGGTTGAAAGAAATTAAAGAAGATCTAAAATACATGAAATTATATCTCATGTACAGAGAAATTTTAAAAGATCTAACTATATGAAATTATATCCCATTTCCATAGATCAGAAGACTCACTAGTGTTAGACGGCAGTACTCCTGCAAATAATTTGCATTCAGCACAATCCACATCAAAATTTTAGCTAATTTCTTTGCAGAAATTGACAGGCTGATCCTAAAATTCATATGGAAATTATTCATATGGGAATTTGAGGGACCCAGAATAGCTAACACAGTATTAGAAAAGAAAAACAAAGTTGGAAGGCTCACACATCCTAACTTCAAAACTTATGATAAAACAATAGAAATCAAGACGATGGAGTACTGGCATGAAGATAGATATATAAGTCCATTAATAGAATTAAGATTCTACAAATAAAACCATCACATTCACTATCCATTGGTTTTTAATAAAGAAGCCAAGATAATTCAATGGTAAAGAATAGTCTTTTGAACAAATGGTGTTCAGACTACTCGATAATCAAATGGATTTCGACGTTTACCTTACACCTTACACAAAAATTACCCAATCTGGATTGGAGACCTAAAAGCCAAAAGTAAAAAAACACCCAGCGGTCATCAGCTGATGAATGGCTAAACAAAATGTGGTATACCCATACAAGAGAATATTAGTCTGCCATAGAGAGAAATAAAGTATATGTTATAACATGGATCCATCTTGAAAACAGGCAAAGTGAAGGAAACCAGACACAAAAAATCCACATATTATACCACATATTATAGATCCTATTTATACGAAATGACCAGAATAGACAAATCCCTCAAGACCATATAGAAGAGTGGTTGTTAAGACAGGAGAGAAGAATGACTGCTAATGGGATAATTTCTCTTTGGGATCATAATAATTGTCTGGAAGTAGATAGTAGTGATGTGCAGTGATTTGTACAGTGAGTACTTGTAAGAACCGTTGAAGGAAAAGAACGACCAGACCATGTCTAGATTTATCGGATCTCAGGGCTTTGATATTTGATTTTATGTATGACAAATACTATACTTTTTTTTATGAATTCAAATATTTGTATGCTCCTTTACTTTTCTAACAAAACTTGTTTTGAAAAATTCAACTTCAAAAAAAATGAATGAGGTATAGTTAGTATAATGAGAATATGCAAAAAACTGAATCATACACCTCAAAAAGATTTATTTTATGGAATGCAAATTATATCACAATAAAGCTGATTTATCTAAATCAAAGATTGATATCATAAAGAGATCCAGAGGAATTAAATTCCTGGGAGAGAAATACCTTTCCTAGGTGCATAGAGACTGGATGCTCTTTTTACCTTTGAAATTATTTGCCTTATCTGATGGTGGCAGAGGGATTTTTGTTGTGGGAAAGGGACATTTAATTGGACATACGGTCTAGAGTGACATGTTAGAGTCTGGAGTAACCCCAAACTCAGAGGCATCCACAGTGCCTTTTTTGAGTATTGGGTGGGGAAAGGAAGCTGATAAGAAGAAATTGAGTTTCTCAAAGTTTCACATTCCTTAGATAAAGTCCTATTAAAGGTGCACTATTCAATAAGGTAGTCACTAGCTATGTGTAACTCTTCTGCGTCTGAAATGTGGTTAGTCCAAACTGAGATGTTCTGTAACTATAAAATATACACAAGATTTTGAAGAATTAAGAAAATAAAATATCTCACTAATAATCTTTATATTATTTTATATAATATTTTTGATATATAGAGTTATTTACATTATTACAACTATTTTCCAGGTTTTTTTTTTTTTTGAAACTTTTTTCAATGTGCTACTGGAAAATTTTATTTACATAAGGGACTCACAGTTTGGTTTGCATTATTTTTTATCAAATAGTGTAATTCTGTTGGGAGAGGCCTACAACAAATACAGGACAAGTCTTGCCTTAGGACCTTTGAAACGAGGTGCATTGAGTTTAGCTAAAATTGCAAACCAACCCCTGCCTAGCTAAGTTAATGATTGAATTGAAATTATTCCCTGCTTACCCACTATTCCTGGCAGGAAAAAGTGTACCTTCTCTGGGAGAAAATAGCATTAACTTGTTATAGTCTTTTTAAACATGATATCTAATATATAATCCAAAATTATAAGATATTAAACAGGCAAAGAAAATAGACCCATTACCAGGAGAAGATTTATCAAGTAGTAAAAGACCTGCATATGACTGAGATGTTGAAATTAGTAGACAGAAATCTGAATTAACTGTTACTAGTATTTTAAAGAAAAATGTTGAAAAGATGGAGATTTCATAGAAATGACATCTATTTAACATTCTAAAACTATTAATATCTAAAATTAAGGACTCACTGGATAGCTATAACAGCAAATGGACAAAGCAGAAGATAGGATTAGTAAACTTAGACATAGCTAAATAGAAACTACCCAAACTGAAACACAGAGAAGAGGAAAGAGGAAAAGAAAAGAAAGGAAGAAGAAAGAGAACAAACTGAAAAACATGTAGGTCATTGTCAAATGGTCTAATGTATGTGTAAGTAGAAGAAAGAATGGAACAAAAGGCATAACTTAAAGGGATAACTCTTGAGAGTTTTCTAAAATTAGGAGTAGTCATTAACCAGTAGACCCTAGGAACCCAGTACCCTATCCTCAATATAAACAAAACAAGTGTAAGGAAAACTACATCTAGGCAGAATATGGTCAAATTCCTGAAAATCAAAGATAAAGAGACTCCTCTCCTTGATAGGCTAAGGGAGAATGAGAGAGAATACAACACCTACCTCACCCAATACAGCTTTCAAGGCCTAAGACAGTACTTGGGAGAGAGGAGATGCTTTTATCTTTAATAAGGTTGAATATTTTATATATATAGGCACCAGGGTGACTCAGTTAGGCACCTAACTCTTGATTTTGGCTCAGGTCATGATCTCAGGGTCATGAGATCGAGGCCCGTTATTAGGGTCTATGCTGGGTCCGTAGCCTGCTTGGGATTCTTCTCCCTCTGCTCCCTGCCCCTGCTGCTAAACTTAAAGATGAGAAACTAAGGGACGTAGGACCATTCCTTAATTTTTTTTTTAATATTTTATTTATTTACTCATGAGAGACACACAGAGAGACAGAGACAGAGGCAAAGACAGAGGGAGAAGCAGGCTCCATTCGGGGAGCCAGATGCGGGCCTCCATCCTGGGTCTCCAGGATCACACCCTGGACTGAAGGCGGTGCTAAGCCACTGAGCCACCTGGGCTGCCCAGGACCATTCCTTTAAATACTTGGCCTATCATATGTCACAGTGAATAGTTTTCTTCATCCTGAAGCTGAGAACAGATCAATATTAAATTAGTGGATATCACAGTGACACTAATGGCAGCTCAATAGAATGAAGATCTTTTAGTTATAAAAGTCTAAGTGGGGCTATTTGTTCATTGTTCATTATTTAATGTTTTTTTATGAGCTTACTGTGCATTAGGCACTTTTCTAGGTATTGGGTATATGTCAAGACAAAGAAAATCCCTGTTCTCATGGAATTTTAATGGGGGAGAGAGAAACAGTTACAAATTAATGAATGAATGTTTTCATATATTATAAAACATGGGAAGAAGATAGGAAATGGGGGTTAGAGATGGACATCATAGCCTAAGAGAGGATACCTCACTGAGATAGCACAATAATCCTATAGCAGGAGGGTGAAAAAGCCAGTGACAGCTGAAGCAATATCTACCTGAGGCAGTGTGGTAGCCTACAGTAAGAGACTTGGAGGAGCCTCTAGGCCATTGTGAAGAGTTTGGCTATGATTTTGAGTGTGATGTGGTTATGGGGGAAAGTCATCCACACATATAAAATTTTTAAGTAATGGTTTTGTTGTTTACCAGATATCTACTTGCAAAAAGAAATGAAGGCATCACCAGCAGGGACTAAAAATGTACATTTGAAAAGAGGTGAAATATGCCTTTAAAGTAAAGAGAGTCACAGTGCCAAAGAACAACTGGGAGTTTGATATTGATCCCTAATGGAGTCATGTTAAAGATTATTTCTGTTATTTGTATTGACTGAATATGGGATATGAATGAAACCTTTCTGATTTTTGAAGGGTTGATTTTTTTCATCAGATAAGAAGCCCTCAGGGGGTTAGCTGGAGGAGTGGCAGGATCCAACTTATATTTAAGCAGATAATCCAAGGCAACATATGAAGAATAGACTGCAGGCAGGGAAATGCAAGGGTCTGTGACTGTTGCACTAATGTTGGCAGGCAATGATGGTGGTTTGGCTGATGGTAATGGCTATGGAGGTGATGAGAACTGGTCAGATTCTGGAGATAGGTTAGAGGTAGAGCCAGGAGAAACTGCAGGTTGATTACACATAGGATTTTTGATGAAGGAGCTAAGGATAATTCAGTTGTATGGCCTAAGCAACTGGAAGGATGAAATTAACTGAGGGAAGGAAAACTGCGGGAGGATTTAGTTTGGGGTTTGGCAGGTGGAGATCAGGCATTTAGTTTTTAAAATGTTGATTATCTTAGAAGGTACTGAGCCTCCCCACTACTGATGTCATGGAAGCTGATCAGCCGTGTAAAAGGCTTAGAGGGGTTAATATGCATACAAATCACCTGGGGATGTGTTCAAATGCAGGTTTTGACTTGGGAGGTCTGGAATTGGGCCTGAAATTGCACATTTCCACCAAGCTCCCAAGTGATGAAGTAGGACACTAATACTGGGTGATGCCGATGTGCTGCTTCAAGGGCCATACCTTGTTTATCAGATTAGATTAATGGTTTCCAAGTCTTTCAAACAAAGATTTTTTAAAAATATGTTTTAATAAATGCTAACAGTTTTTAATGCCGAAAAATCAAATATTGTGAAAAGTTCTATGACAGCAAGTAAGTATCCTCCATCTCCACACTTGCCTGCTCCCTAGCAAGAACCCCCTCAGTGGAGTCTTTTTTTTTTTTTTTTTTAAGTTCAAAATTTTTACAGAATTGCAGTTGATAGTAGTTGTTAATTTTGGAATCTATGATTCAGAAAATGTAAAATAAAACTTGTATGTAATTACTAATACCTTATATGAATTTGCACTTTATTACTCTCAAAGATCTGATCCACTAGAAGACAATAGAACATATATACTTGTTACTTACTCAGTTTCATACCCAGCTCTATTTTGTCATGAGTTCCTCTTTTGACCCTCTTCCCTCTTGACCTACTTCTTCCTTTCCTACTGATCTTCCTATCTTCCAGCTGCTAATTCCTGGACAAGATCATCTTCCAGTTTCCTTTCACCTCATTCTGAGATTCTGCTATAATGTGTTCAACTATTTTTTCCCTGCCGTATGTACAGTCTGGCCAGTTAGATTTTCCTCTCTCTTTCATATCATTCCCTGAGAGATGTCGAGGTTCTTGACTTTGCTAAAAGAGCAGCACAGAAACACTTAAGGATAAAAGGTTATAAGGGCAGATTTTTAAAGAAATTACCTGTGCTGAAAAGTGTTCCTTCATAGGCTGAAATAAGGATTATGATGAAGTAAAATGTTTTAAATGTGTTTGCAACTAAAGCACATTACTAATAAGAATAAAATTGTTTACTCTTTTCTTATCTAAATGGTTACATATATTTTTAGAAACTCAGCATTCTTCAAATGCTAGTATATCATCTGCAGCTTATTAACTGTAGTGTTTATGATTATTTCTATTGGAAATGAAATACATATCAATCAAGACCTTACACCATTCTATAGAATAATTGTTATAGTAAAATTAAATTGGATTTACATTATTTTTTACCTCCTAGGACTTTTTTAAAAATTTCATTGATTGTGATCCGAATTCAGTCTACAAGTAATTTGACTTGATTTTCATTGTTTTTAAATAATTTTAAGTAATTTTTTTAAATAAGAAAAATAAATAGCTCTATATCAGTCATTAGAACAGTATCAATTGTTGAGACACTCCTGCTGTCACAATGCATGTATGTATGCATGCATGCATTAGTTCATTTATTAAATATTCATTGATTATCTCCGTTACTCAGAAATCTGAGTGCCTACAATGTGCTTGACACCAACGATACATGTTTTTGACTAGAACTTAATGGTACCTCTCTTCATTGAACTCAAGACCTCAACCACATCATTTGAGTAAATGAAACTACATTATGAAGCTCTGATAGATTCAATAGCATAATAATTCACACTGTCTACAACACCTCCCACAGTGCCTTGATTAATGAAATAAGGAAAATCAGAAGTTATGAACTTGTACCCTAAACTTTTTCATGGTCTCATTTTTATTGTCAGTGTCCTTACAGCATCATGTCTTACATCTTCTGAAAATTATTATATGAGGAAAGAACAATTCCAGAAGTTCCATCCAGATTTGTAGTTTTCACAGTAAGGAATAGAGAAAAGTTCTTCATTTCCATTCAATGATTTTTTTTTTTAAAGTAGAAGTAAGGATAGAAAGATTAACAGTTATTCATGAGTCTAAGTAAATATATTACTTTTTCAGGACATTTTAATGGTGTATTTTCTTTTTATATTCCAAATTTTAAAAATTGTTTGCAATTTAGTTTATCATTATTCAGTAATCTTGTTATCAAATTAAAATATGAAAAGTTAAAATAAGATTTTTAAAAATAACACAAATTATTAGAATGATACCTTTAAACCTATCTTAAGGTTTTTAAAATAAAAGTACCCTAGTGTTCATTCTTTTAGTTAAATAATACTGAATTATGTGCATAGAAAAGAGAGTTCTGGTGCTTATTCTGATTGCTGACCACTTCCTTATTCTGTTAATAGTTAAGCTGACGCTTTTTTAGACCATTTCTGTGTGTAAGAGAGAGAGAGAGAGAGAGAGAGAGAGGCAGAGACGCAGGCAGAGGGAGAAGCAGGCTCCATGGAGGGAGCCCAACGTGGTCACGCCCTGGGCTGAAGGCGGTGCTAAACCGCTGAGCCACCCGGGCTGCCAAAAAGTAGTTTTTAAATAGTACTTTGATCTACATCTAAAACAGTTCAAAAACAGGCAAGCATTTCTAAATATGATGACACTGAAGGATACCCACAATATATTATTGAGTTAAAACAAATTCAAACTGCAGGACATTACACAGACGCTATTATTTAAGTAGAGACAGTCTCTCTCTCTCTCTCTCTCAGTCTCTCTCTCTCTCTCTCTCTGTGCCTCTCATGAATAAATAAATCTTAAAAAAAAAAAAAGACTACCTTTTTGACTCTAACCAACAAAATGTTCTCCATTATCAGAAAGCTTTGTGTGATAGCTTTTGTAGAACATACTGTGACCAATACTTTAAAAATCTTATTTGGTGTTCAACACTGTTAATACAAAAAAATTCCCCCAAATCCTTTCTGTCTTTTAATGTCTCACTTAAATCCTTCTCTTTTTTGAAAACTTCCATAATCATTTTATTAGAATGTCTTCTTTCTTTGGCCTTCTATATCCATGCCTGACCCACCATGAAGTAATTAATCACTCCTGGGTCACACATAAAATGTTAGAACGTGATCTCATTGCCCATGCTCTTTGCCACTGCATTTTGCTGCATAACTGAGTTTTTTGTAAGACACTAGCTTCAATTTAATTTACAGTTGATTACAGTTTAACTTAACCAGAGTATGACTCTAAGTTTGATCTTAATTTTTTTGAAGTTTTGCATTCACATTTCATTAAATTTTGTCACTGTTTATATTTTAGGTGTTTTTTCCTTCTGACAACATTCTTGTTAACAGCGAGTAAATTGCATAAACTAATAGGCAACAGTTTTAGTGCATTTTCCTTAGCTTCCCTAAAATATTCCATTCTAGAATACACTTAATATTATAAGTATTAGAAAAAAAATGTTACAGACATTAGAACTATAATTTACAATGAAAACTCCTATAACACTAGAGTTTGAGTTCTTTGGTCTCTGGGAGTACCTGAACATACAATCTATGTTAGATGATTTAATCTATTTTAAAATAATTTTCATTAGGCTCTATCTACTTCATACTACATTGAATCTACAGAAAATGACTCCCCTTTAACATGCCAATCTAATAATTTTGATTGTTATCGAGCTTTCTAGTACATCTATTAGCTCCAAAATGAGTCATGACCAGATATTTTGAGTATTAATGTTGATTTGCTGATTAATAAGCTCTATTTATGTAATTTTTATTTCATAAGAGATTTTAAATCATTCTAAAACATAAATCATTCTCTTTATGTTAGTATAATTTAATTATTTCCCTAGTTCTGTCTCAGAATTATGAAAGAGATGGAAAAAAATTAAAACTTGTTTTTCTTTGTTGTATTTCTCTTCTTCCAGAATATTCACACAAGTCATAACTTTTCTCTGAATTGTGTAGAAGAAACTATTGCTTTTCTTATTTTAAAATAACTATGTACAAAAAAAATAAAATAACTATGTACAAAACAAATAAAAAAATAACTATGTGCTATTTGTTCACATGTATTTTTCATAGGCCAAAATTATATCAAGTTGAGTAAGTATATTTTTATAACAATAGAATTTACTTCATACTTTTTTCCAAAACATTTTGGTAAAAGTATCTTAAATTATTCAAACAGATTTTTAATTACAAACTTTCTTAATGTTCATCTTGTACTTAAGAGAACTATATTATTCTTATAATTTTACATTTGTGAACTTCTGCATACAACTTTTGGTTCATGCCATAAATATTTGTGGGTCTTCTGATGTCCCTTCTGGGATTTTATCTGTGACTAATTTATCCCATAGCTTTTTAAAAACTTTGTCGGTTGGTAAATTTTTCACCCATTTCTTCTTTGCAGACATTTGTTAATCCTTTTTGGTGCATTCAGTACTTAATAGACTTGAATCTAGTATTGGGTTTCAGTTTTTCTCCATAGAGAATTTAATTCTCTTAAAAATTGTCTACAAGCAGTATATGAAACCTTCCTGGTAATTTCAGCTAACTTTGTAAAGACATCTTTCATAAATGAGGTTGTTGACAGGTCTATCCTATCTGTAGCAGTTTCATTTTTGGAATTTTACTTTTAAAGAATTATAAAAGTTGGGGGAGCTGATTCATTTTCACTCTTAGAAGACTTGCATTAGTAGTACTCCTCCAGCCTTATATACAGAAATTATTTTCTGTTTATTGCTTTCTTATGGACAACTTTTGTATTAGTGGTTGCTGTCCATTTTTCACTGTGAGCCTGATGCGCTACTACCAATACAGTTAAGAGTGTGAAAACATGCTTTGTTCTTATATAGTTGATGAGAAAACTTAACTTTCATTACAAAAATTCATTTTATGACTAAATTTTGGTAGCATAAATGTTCAACACACACAAAGAAATGCATTTTCTAAATGGAAGCTTTACCAGAAGCTTGTTAAAGCAGAATTTTTTTTAACTACTGTAAAAATGTCTTAATTTTTTATTGACTTTAGTGTACAATCACATAAATATTTTTTGAATCATAGTTTACTAAAATTCAAGAATCAAGTATTTAAGATTTTAAATAAGTAGGGATACCTGAGTGACTCAGTGGTTGAGCACCTGCCTTTGGTCCAGGGCGTGATCCTAGAGTCCCAGGATCAAGTCCCACATCGGGCTCTTTGTGTGGAACCTGCTTTTCTCTCTGCCTGTGTCTCTGCCTCTCTCTTTCTGTGTCTTTCATGAGTAAATAAATGAAATCTTAAAAAAAAAAAAAAAAGATTTTAAATAAATAGACCTTGATGCAATCCAAGATGTAGACATTTGCCTGCAACAGAATTATTTCACCTACTCTAAAACCTTGGCAATGTCTTTTTGTACTCTTTTAATCTTCTAATGGTTATTCTGATTTCCCAAAAGGTTAACGTTACCAATATGAAATAGCATTAATTTGATGTAACCAATGAAATTCATGGTTGAGATTAACTCAATGTTTTATTCTTGTTTTATGTGTATATTTCAACAATATATATAGGCCCAAGTAATTGCTAATTGAAACATATCATCAATAGAAATTCATAGATGAGATTAACATCCTTTCAAGGATGAGCTTATCATCATGGAAAATTGTACATGTATGCTTTTAAAAATTATGCACAAATTTTCTTTTTCTGGAAATATTAACAGCTTTCTTTATTCCTAATGAGTATGCAGCTTAAGCTGTGGTGTTTCTCCTCTATATCTTTTTACGGTTTCACTTAAAACCTAGGTTACTTTCTTTATTAACTCAGAGCTGTACTTTCCAAATACATAGTAAAGATTAAATTTTACAAATCTTTACAAAACTGTACCCCTCCCCTCCCAGCCTTTAATTTATTTCTAATTTTCTTTCTATATGAATGTTCTCAAAATAACCATTGTTTTGGTTTCATGCAAGGTATGTTTCATATCTAGTAACATTATGTCCCTAATCCTGTAATGCTTAGTGTTGGTTTCAGATAACTCTCTTTTAGCAAATCACAGAGATTTGGGATAGTAGGTATTTAGAGTAACTTGCCTAAAAGCTTTGTTCAAAATTACTATTGGCAGACTTTAGTCCCTGTCCTGTTCTTCAGCTGATCTAGTATGAAGGCCTTGGATTTATATTTGGGCTTCACTAAAGTAACTGTGTTTTCTGTGGCTTCCTGTAGCAGGATGTAGGTTTCCATCAATGTATTTCTCTTTGTTGCCAAAAGCTACCTCAAAACCGTGTTGAAATGACTCTAAGTTTTACTGTCATAGACTTTGGAATGTATTTAGCCCTTTTTTATTGATGTTTTTGTTGCTTTCCACTAGAAATTCATGTTGGAAAAGAGCTATAGAATAATAGAATATGTTTAGTTTCACATTATAAGAGTGTTTTATTATAAACTTGGAAAATCTATTTCCTATTTCTTTCAGATACATTTTGGTTATATAAAGTGTGCTGGATATGTAATATATGCATTTCTGATTGTGTATTTTCATTGAGGCACTAATGTTATCATGTGAAATTATTATCTCAACACTTCTGGGCTGAGAGACAAGTGAGGAAAGCATAGTTTACCTTTAAGATACATTTCCAGAATTTATGAATTATGATGACTGTTTAACAGAACCCTTGACTTTCAAGACCATTCTTTAAAGAATAGTAAAAATTGCTATTCTCTAAGTGTCTGATGTAAAGGAAGAATTAATTACATTTTTTCGTATTAAAAACAAAGGTTGAATATTATTACTGAAAAGTAACCCTCATGTTTATTCTCATAGTTATCCATAGAATGTACCCTATTCATTACCCTGAAAGGATTAAAGAGGAGACACAGAGGCTAGAAGATAGATGGATAAGTAAATAGATTTTTAAAAATCTGGAGGTGCCTAGTTGGCTCAGTTGGTAGAACATGCAGATTTTTTATCTCAGTGCCATGAGTTTGAGCCCCATGTTGTGCCTTAAGCTTGCTTAAAAACAACCCTTTACTAGCTTTGAGTTAAAGAAACTACTTGTAAATGTGAGCTATAGTGTTTGTTTTGTAATTAAAATTTGAGGAAGACCCCCTTTTACTCTGTGTTGACTTCTGTGTGTCTATTTTCAACCAACCCCTTTTTATCCTCTCTATATAGTAACTAATTAGAAAGCATCTGTGCAGTACTTTAGTATGTATGATTAATAATAAATTACCTCTTCACATTGTGTAAGAAGACTTGCTAACCCCAAATAAGATGCTACTACCCCAGAAATACTTGGTGGTTTTTTTTTTGCATGAAAGTAAGTTTTCATGTCCTAAAGTACCAAGTTAAACAACAGCTATTAAATACAATTATCTTAATTTCTTATATTAGTCTGTATTCACTGAGATCATTGTCCCAAAGTAAACAGTCCAATTGTACCTATTTTGTGTGCTAGAAATTCTTATCTTCTGAAGAACTGTGCCCTCTGTCTGAAGACAGATATTTTCTCAATCTGAAATACTTTTCTTACCCATCATTTTTAACATTGAGCTTTGAGTGAAAACTAGATACCTGCAAATTATTCCACATTGATAAAGGTAATAAAAAATGCAAATGTGATCTCAAAATAGACACAAATTAGAAAATAGCTAATTTTATTCTGTCTTGTAATATTTTCATATCTTTATTTTATCTTGAGTTATAACTTAAATTCAGGGGAGTGCATTAATTATTTGTATAAGCTTAATGAACTTTTACATATGTATATAGCCATGGTAACACCACCCAACACTCCAGAAACTTTTCCTCATTCCCATCCCACCCAGTCCCCTCCACTCCAAAGATAATCATTATTTGGACCTCTGTAATCATAGATTATTTTTGACATAACTAAATGTTAAAATGGATTTTAAGTTGTGAAAACTTCTTTTTCTCCAGAGCTTATGTGTAAATCAACATAGTTTCTGACCTAATATCAAATCATGCAATTGAAAAAAAATGACTTTGATTAGAATTAAAGTACAACTTTTAATTTCAGTTGGTCATCCTTAATATCAAATTGCATATTCATTCACTCTGATAGTTTCCATATGAATCATTAATGAATGTAAGGAAAACATAAAAACTCCATATATGAAGATTAAAAGTTTTTATTAGTAAACATCTCTATTCATTAGGTAGATTCCTAGGATACACTTTAATAGCTATGGTTAAAAGGGAAGCTTTTGAACAATTTCTATGGATTTTATTTATTGCTACAGTTATTTAGTATAACTTATCATACACATAATATGACTTTTGTACATCATAGAGTTTATAGCTTCTCAAAAGGAAATGTCACTTTGTATTCCAGGACTCCATTGTCCTCTAGCTGAATTGAGTGTCATCCAGGTATGGGTTTGATAAACTGACACAACAGTGAAAAGAATCCCTGTCCCATGTCAGCTTATCAAACACACTGTGGACAGCAGGTCTTTGGCATTAAACACATTCCCAGTCATTTAGGTTCTGAATAGAAGTCATGAAGCTCATGTTCAGTGAAACACAACCTCAGTATTTCCAGGTGATTTTAAAGAACACCTGATAAAACTGAGGTATAGTACCACAAAACTTGAAGAATTATGCAATAACTAGGAAACAATAATATGCATAGAATTAAAGAATTTCAATGCCATTGTTTCAGTGTGGTGACAAAGTAATAGTAATGAAATATACAGTAATTCCTTAATTCATTCTGTTAAACAGTATCAAATTATCCTGAAAACATATTTATACTGTAGAATAAAACAATGAAGTCAAGTATTTTTTTAAAAATCTTAGTTAATGCCAGAACAGATATCTCTTGGGGCAAGTTATCCTTTCATCTGGATCTGTCACTGTATTTTTCCAACTTAATTTATTGCAAAGTGTTCACCTTAGAAATTTAGCAGCCTTCATTCTACATAGTATGCCAGATTGATTTGTTCAGTTTCCATGTTAAATATGGGCATATTAAAAAGAAAATTTTTAAATTTATTCTTAGCACCATAAATATATTCTAATGAAAAGTTAACGTACAAGATGATGTAGGTCAAAACATGTTTACTTACATAATATTTCACTTTATTTACATCTTTCAAAATAAAATAGTTAAATCAGTAATATTTATGAATGAATTTGTCTGAGATTACATCATAAAAATGTGGAAACATTTTTTTAGGTTTGTTTTCTTTTTTAACCCCACAAAGAAGAAATAGCATGATGCAGTTACAGTACCTCATCAGTGGAGCTCCCTTGCCATGCTGCAAGGACAAATGGAGCGCAGCAGTGCTGAGCAGAAGGTGCTCTCCTCTTTGGATAAAACTGCAGTCTCCAAAGAGCTTTTTTAAGTAGGGACTACTTTTAAATGTGTCTGGTCACCTCAAAGGGATATGTAGAGCATTTCCTGCCAGTAGGATTAGAGGAAGGAAGCATCAGGCCAAAATGTTTGATGTGTGATGTACTGTAATTCCTTTCATGTGTTCAGTGGCTTTTATATGTTGATCAATGTTCTGCTACCAATTGTGACCCTGGTGTGGTCCAGGTCATTAAAGTTCTACATTCCTTAATGTATAGGGTCATTAACTATACCTAGCAGCATTATTATAATTAAGGATACTGTTTTCTTTTAAATAACCACCTCTCATTTTCATTAAAGTATTTATTTTTCATAATTGGATAATCCTCCTAGGGACTGATTCCCATGGAAGAGATGAGTCAGTATTGAAGACTGCCAGTACTAACATCACTATGGATACATCTCTATGATTCCTCACTTTGCATTGTACCTGGTTTTTAAATCAGCATTTTCTTCTCACAGTAAAGTTCAAGAAGGAAACTAGCTTTAGGATGTAGTTTTCGTGGGTGTGTGTATCTTTCAGGCAGTAAGAATAAGTATTGACAAAATTGCTATCAGCAATATTATATATCTTTAATGAAACAAAATTGACTATTACAGGTGTTCTTTACTCTTCTAGGATCATATTTTCTAAAGCAGTGATGTGTTAAACCACTGTAGTTTTAGGCTTTTTTTTTTTTTTTTTTTTTTTCATAAATGAGGAACAGTGGCTGATAATATCTTTGGCAAAGATTTGATAACAATCTAAATGCTGAGCTGTAGAGGATATGTTAATATATTAATGATATAAAAAATAAAATATATATATATATAAATGATATATCCATGCGTGAAATTCTAAACAACCATCATCACAAAGGACAGTATGTGTGCCTATTTACTAGCATGAAACATAATTTAGGTATATGGTAAGTGAACATAAGGGTTTTAAAAACTGCATGTATAGTATGATCTTACCTACATACATGTTTGTGAGTTAATGGTAAATAGCCTAGATTGTTACACACCAGGTTGTCAAAAATAGTTACCTATGATCATTAGTCTATGAGAAGTTGTTTTCCTTGTCTTTATTTTTGTATATTTTCTATATTTTTTTAGACCAAATCCTCTAATTGTAGCTTTAAAAAGTAGAAAAAAAATGTTTTATATCTATTATATCTTCAGGTGTTCAGATAATGTTTTAAATTTGGGGGATTTTTTGTCTCCTTAGTGTAAAATATATGAAAATATGTTCTTTATTCTTTCATATTTATATTTTTTGAGGCATTTATATTTGCTTTTTTTTGGATCTTTTTATACTCAGTATAATATCATTAGATCACCCATCATTAGTTATTCAGCACTCAACAGTGGTGGTTCTAAGGAAATACATATTCTATTCCAGGCATGCGCACGTGTGTGTGTGTGTGTGTGTGTGTGTGTTGAGGATTACATTAGTTTTACTAAGATGATAGGCATGTACTAGCTGCCAAACAAGTTTTTTCTGTAATACTGAAATACTAAGCTGTCTTTCTTACATAATCAGTTTTACTATATCATTTACTCATTTCTTCAAAAATATTTGTGAATGCTTACCATTTACCAGCTGTTTGCTAGATGTAGGAATACGTATATTGCATCTAAAAAATGTAATAAAAATTGTCACAATCTTCACTTTTGTGGAACATAATTTAGTCATCTTTATAATTATGCTTAAAATATACTAATTGATTTTTTTAAGATTTTATTTATTTATTCATGAGAGACACAGCGAGAGAGGCAGAGACATAGGTAGAGAAAGGAACAGGCTCCATGCAGGGAACCCGATGCAGGACTCGATCCCAGGACTCCAGGATCACGCCCTGGGCCGAAGGCAGGCACTCAACCGCTGAGCTACTCAGGCGTCCCTACTAATAGATTTTTTAAACAATTTTTCTAGGTAAAGAAATATGTGGTACATTTAAAATTTAAAAGAACTCATTGAATTTTTACATATGAAGTATATTAATGTAGCATCTGTATTCATTTCATCTTGTAAGAAAATAATTCACTAGTTTTATAGATGAAAGTTATTGGCACCATAGTTTAAATCAGTTTCAGATTATGGCTTATTATGTTAATATTTAGGATCAAAATAATCATGCTTATTTTGTCAGCATAATAGTGTACAAAGTAAAAAAACAATTTTACAGATTTTTATTTAAAATTTTTTTAATAACTAAGACCTTTCAGTAATTTGTGAACAATTATTGGCCTTATAAAAAAGGTGCAATTAGTTTCTGCACATTCTTTCCAAATGTGTTAAGATAGAGATATACAGCATATATAATTTAAAAGCATGTTAATGTTGTTTGAAAATTCTTGATTTTAAAGTAATAAAACTGATATAATGAGTAAATGTGCATAATTGTTAGAGAAACTGGTGATAGGAAAGTTGCTTATAAGCCACTTTAATATTGCCCTCTCAGTGGAAGCAGCCACTCTTAGTGAAGGAATCTTCTGTTTCTTCTTTTTTGGTACCTTAAAGCAGAAAACACATCTTCCTTTCTATAAACAGTTATATTTTTAAGGAGTACTTTATGGTATTCGCAGAAGGAAGAGATTTGAAAATCATTACCAGTTAAATTGGGAGTCACTCTGTAGCATCTCTTTAACAGCTGTTCAACCTCATTATTTCTCAGTTCATAAATTTTATTTTGGATGCTTTTGCCTCAGCACACATACTAAGGTGTGAAAAAAAAAATCTTTTTTCCACACTTTTATGTCTCAATTTTATTGGTAAAATATTTTGTATCTCTTCCATCACTTTGGACCATGTATTTTTTCAGAAATAAGTTTTTGCATTTGAAGACTTATTTGGTAAAATAACATGTCATCTCCACTAAATCAGTTTCTTTTTTACTCCGTTTAAAAGAGAAAAACTTTTTTGTCTTGATACTTATTTTGTAACCAATATCTAAAAACTACATAATTGTTCTCTGGTTTAGTCTCAAGTCTCTGTTTTGAGCTATGCTGTCGTTCAACATTGTGTATTTCAAGGTTATTTTCTTAAAATGTCACAGTATAGAAGCACAAATACTGAAGGTTAAATATTTTTTGTCGTCATTGTTTATAAAAACTGCTAAATTTACATTGTTAGGTTGTTTATATGTTGCCTAACTCTCCCTTTTTCTTTTCTGTTTTAATTATAGCTTGGAAAATGTCCAGGGGTAATGTACTTAGAAACTATACTGTATATTAATACTACTTATCTGATTTTATGATTATAAAAGATTACTGTTCCCTGGTATCATTTAAAGCTTATATAAAATTTATTAGCAGAATAAATAGTATAACAAATATTTTGGTTAAATAGTTCATATTTTGCTGACTAAAGTCAACATTGTCTTATTATGGCATACTTAACTCTTTGTATACTATTAGGAATAGGCCTATCACATTTATTATCTCTATATTTTTAGATTTCTTGCCATGTTAGAACATTGATGCCCAAAGTAAATAAAAATATCTTTATGTTTGAGAGAATAAAATAGAGGAAAAGATTTTTATGTTATTTTCCAAAAGAAGAAAAAATACTTTCATTTTAAGAATGACATGATAGTGTTTTACTTCCTGAATAAAATAGGTAGTGATTTATTTTAAGCTTTATTAATTCCTAGTTCATGGATAAAATACTGTATTTGGAATTCCTATCTATAGTAATATATAATAATTTAAACTTCTTAATTTCTGGAAATCTGAATAGTGTTCAGTTCTAGTTTTGAGATCTTTCTAGAATCTCATTTTACGAGATTGAATTTCTTTTTTTTTTTTTTTTTTAAGATTTTATTTATTCATGAGAGATACAGAGAGAGAGAGAGAGAGAGAGGCAGAGACACAGGCAGAGGGAGAAGCAGGCTCCATGCAGGGAGCCCAATGTGGGACTTGATCCTGGGACTCCAGGATCATGCGCTGGGCCGAAGGCAGGCACTAAACCGCTGAGCCACCCAGGGATCCCCACGAGATTAAGTTTTTATAGTGAAAAGCTTCCAAAAGAAGAAAATTCTACTACCAAGCCTTGGAAAAGAGGTAGCACATGTCTTGACACTGTGTACATTTATTATTGACAGAAATATCCTTAGAATGTCATTGTTGCAACATTGCCATTTAGAATCACAGAGAGTCCTATTTTATATCCATGTAATTAGTCACATGTTGATTATAGATGTTACATAGGGCTTTTTTGTTTTTTGTTTTTTTTTTTACAGAGAAGTCTTTTGGGCATGGTAAGCAGAGGAATTCTCCATGGAAGACTTAGAACTAGTTGACACCCATTTAGAGAATGAGCAGTCTTGTTAATCAGAGGCTTGGTTATAGGGGTGTAATGAGAGAAGGGTAAGGAAAAGTGATGGTGATCAGATTGTAGAAGCATTGAATTCCTGGTTAAGGAATTTGTGCTTCTTTAACTGGGTACTTCTGACCAGGTTTGCACTATTTTTGGAGGATTAAACACAATGCTAAGCATGTGATAGGTGTTTGAAGAGAGCAGATACAGATACCAGATTCCCCAGATTCAAGTTTCAGGTTTTCACTCAACTGGTTGAATGTCCTTGATCAAAGCAAGATGCTTAACTGCCTAAAATTCCTAATCTGCAATGCAGACATAATACTACCTACTTCACAGGATTGTTATGAGGATTAAGTAAATTAGTACATGTAAAGCATCAGAATCTGGCACATAGTAAGTATTCAGAAATATTTACTGAGTACTTATTTTTATAAGCTGTTGTAATTATTACAATGAACATTTTTAAAATGATTACTTAATCTGGCTGTTCTATATTGGTTAAATTGGGGAAAGGATTGCACCTTTAGTCCTTATGCAAAGGTAAGTAAAATATCACTGACAAACTAGGAAATTTTGTTTTGTACCACACACACACAAAAGTCCTCTCTTATTCAGTGTACTCAAATGGTTTGTATTACTTTAAAACTCCCAGATAATTTCCAGTTTGTAGTTTAGGCCCTAAATATTTAATCCTAACATTTCATAGTATTTTATAGTTTACAATGTACTTTTACACATTTATATCCTTTGACTTTCTGTTCAACCCTAGGCATTCCTTGGTACTGTTATTCACATTTCACAGTAGAAAAAACGAAACTCATGGTTGCCCAAGATCATACAGCTAACTTGAGCTCTTAACCACTACATTGTAATTCTGCTGGCCCCTCCCCCACCTTTTTTTATTCAAGGTTAATTAACGCAGTATTATGTTTCAGTTGTACAATATAATGATTCACATTCTATACATTACTTAGCGCTCGTCACTGTAAGTGAACTCCTTAATCCCATTCACCTGTTTTGCCCATCCCCTCACCCAGCTCCCCTCTGGCAAATACCAGTTTGTTCTCTATATTTAAGTATCTGGTTTTTATTTCTCTCTCTTTTTTTTTATTTCTTAATTTCCACAGATAAGTAAAATCATATGGTATTTGTCTTTCTCTGACTGACTGACTTCACTTAGCAGTATAGCCTTTGGGTCTACCCATGTTGCTGCAAATGGCAAGATTTCATTTTTTTTTATGACTGGGGAATATTCTTTTGCTTATGTAAACCACATCTTCTTTACCCCTTCATCTACCAGTGGATATTTCAATTGCTTCACTATCTTGGCTGTTGTAAATAATACTGCAATAGGGATGCATATATCTTTTCAAATTAGTATTTTTGTATTCTTTGGGTGGTAAATACCCAGTAGGGGAATTACTGGATCATATGGTAATTCTATTCTTAATTTTTTGAGAAACCTCTGTACTGTTTTCCACGGTGACTGCACCAGTTTGCATTCTTACCAATAGTGCAAGAAGGTTCTCCTTTCTCCACACCCTTGCCAACACTTGTTACTTCTTGTATTTTCCTTTTAATCATTCTGACAGGTATCAGGTGATATGTCATTGTGGTTTTGATTTGCATTTCCCTGATAGTGATGTTGAGCATCTTTTCATGTGTTTGTTGGCCATCTCTGTCTTTTTTGGAAATATGTCTATGCAGATCCTCTGCCCATTTTTAAAATTTGTTTATTTGTTTTTTGGGGTATTGAGTTGTATAAGTTCTTTGTATATTTTGGATATTAACCTTTTATCAGATATATATCATTTGTAAATACCTTCCCTCATTCAGTAGGTTGCCTTTCTGTTTTGTTCATGATATATCTTGCTGTATAAAAGTTTTTTATTTTGATGTAGTCCCACAATTTAATTTTGCTTTTACATTTAATCATTTAAAGAAGAGTTAATACCTATTCTCTTCAAACTATTCCAAAAAATAGAAAACAAAGAAAAGCTTCTGAATTCATTCTACAAGACCAGCATTGCCCTGATACCAAAATCAGATAAAGACACTACAAAAAAAGAAAACTGGGGGATCCCTGGGTGGCTCAGCGGTTTAGCACCTGCCTTTGGCCTGGGGCATGATCCTGGAGACCTGGGATTAAGTCCTAAGTCAGGCTCCCTGCATGGAGCCTGCTTCTCCCTCTGCCTGTGTCTCTGCCTCTCTCTCTTTCTGTGTCTCTCATGAATAAATAAATAAAATCTTAAAAAAAAAAAAAAAAGAGAAAACTACAGGCCAGTATCTCAGATTAACATAGACGCAAAAATCCTCAACAAAAAATTAGCAAACCAAATCCAACAATACACACACACACACACACACACACAATCATTAACCACAGTCAGGTAGGATTTGTTACAGAGATGCAGAAGTGGTTTAATATTTACAAATCAGGCAACATGATAAATCACATTAACAAGAGAAAGGATAAAAAACACATGATCATCTCAATAGATGCAAAACATTTGACAAAGTACAACATCCATTCATGAGAAAAACTCTCAACAAAGTAGGTTTAAAGGAAACATACCTCAGTATAATAAAGGCCATATATGGAAAACCCAGAGCTAACATTGTACCCAGTGGTGGAAAATTGAGACTTTTTCCTCTAAGATCAGCAACAAGACAAAGGATGCCACTCACCACTTTATCTAACATCGTATTGGAAGTCCTAGCCACAGCAGTCAGATAAGGAAGGCAGAGAAGGCATCCAAATTGATAAGAAGTATAACTGTCACAATTTGCAGATGACCTGACACTGTATATAGAAAACCCTAAAGACTCCACCAAAAAATGCCTACAACTGATAAATATATTTAGTAAAGTTGCAGGTTACAAAATTATTACATAGAAGTGTCTTACATTTGTATATATCATAACGAACAAGCAGAAAGAAAATTAAGGGGCGCCTGTGTGGCTCAGCGGTTAAGTGTCTGCCTTTGGCTCAGGTCATGATTCCGGGGTCGTGGGATCAAGCACTGTGTTGGGCTCCCTACTCAGAGGGGAATTTGCTTCTCCTTCTGCACCTTGCCACACCATGCTCTCTCTCTCTCAAATAAATAAATTCTTTAAAAAAAAAAAGAAAAATTAAGAAAACCGCCCCATTTGTAATTGCACCAAAAGAATAAAATACCTAGAAATAAATTTGAGATGAAAGACAAAAACTATAAAACACTGATGAAAGAAATTGGAAGATAACAAAAACAGAAATCTATTCCATGTTCATGGATTGGGAGAACCAATATTGTTAAAATATCCACCCAAAGCAACCTATAGATTTTTTTTTTCAACCTATAGATTTAATGCGATCCCTGTCAAAAAAAATACCAAAGCATTTTCACAGAACTAGAACAAACAGTCCTAAAATTTGTATGTAACCACAAAAGTCCCTAATAGCCAAAGCAATCTTAAGAACAGAGCCAGAGGTATAATCTTAGATTTCAAGATATACTGCAAAACTGTAATAATTAAAATAGTGTTCATTGAAGCAACTGTGTCAAAACAATATACAAAATAAGAAAGTACATTTTATACCCACTACCTACCTCTGTTCTGCAACTTGCTTTTTATTTATTTTTTTTTTCAACCCTACCGTAACCATCACTCGGATATTCCTAACATCATTCATGGATTTTTACTTCTTTTTAATTATCCGTTGCATCAGTATGTCAGATGTTTTTCTTTTCTTCTAATAACAGGCATTTAAGTTCTCAGTTTTTCTCTATTACATAGAGGGATGAATATTCTTCAGTATTCTTCTTGAATACACATATAATAGTCTCTCTAGAGTGGTGCTTTACAAAAGAACTTCTTGTGATCACGGGAATGTTCTGTATCTGCTCTTATACAGTAGCCATTAGCTGAATGTGACTTGAACACTTACACTGTAATGGCTACAACTGAGGAACTAAATTTTAAAAATTGTGTTGAATTTTAATTGACTTAATTTTCAATAGACACATGCAGCGAGTGGCATTTGTATTGTTACAGCAGGGGCTCTAGGGTATAGATCAAGCAGTGGAATTGCTAAGTCATAGGTTTGGCATAACCTCAGTGCTGCTAAGTATCACCAAATTGTTCTTCAAAGTGATTGTATCAGGTTCACCTTTCCAGTAACTCAATGTGAGAGTTGCCATTGCTCTACATTTTGTTCAACACTTAGCATTAATACTGATTTTTTTGTTTTGTCTTTATTACTACTGTTATATTAGGCACTGCAAAAAAGATTGTCTTAGGACTAGAAGTGAGTGGAAGACCCTTAGGTAAAAATACTGGCTCGTGCAACTAGAGGCAATACTTCAATGCTGTAATGCTCATTATGATTAGACGTGTAGGTTTGTGTCTTCTAATGCATGGTGACAGAAGGGTAGTACTCTACCATACGATAGGGAGAATATACCAGACTTTTAAATAAAATGTCAGACTGTGTACTGATTACTGACTGGAAGATTATTGACTAGTACCTTTCCTTAAACCATCTTTATTCTGATTATTTTACATGTTAAAATATTCATATTTTTAAGATTACGTATTAAGAGATTTCCCAAACTATTGATGCATTTTTTAAAACTACTGTTTTCCTTCACAACTAGAGTGTTGCTTAATGTTTATTTTATGTAAATTTGGGAATCTTGACTTCTTAGCCCCAATTTTGTAATATTTGTTGGTCTGAAGCAACTCACATAACATGTTATAAACTGCATAAAATAATATGGCAATGTTTAAAAAACAAATGTTGATTTGTTATATACCAGCTTAAAGGCTCCCTCCCCTGTCAAATGTCTTATTGTAAATCTGCTCTCGTCTATATTCTTAGAAATGTTGTCTTTATTTTTTGATATTGTCTTTATTTAACTTAATCTGAAATCTCTCAGTTTTTCACCCATCTATATATTTATAATAAAGTATAATCTTACATTTTATTTTGACAACCAGTTCTCCTATTGTTAAGTGTATAAAAGCCCGAATTTATAGTCAAAAGGTATGGCATTTATGTTTATATTTATAGTCAAAAGATATGGCTCTAGAATGATGTGGAATAAAGTAATTAAAGAGAAAAAGGTTTAAGTGCTAGAATTAGGCATACTAATAAAGATAAATTTAGTAAGGGATAAATGAGATGGCTTTGTTAGAAATCATATCAAAAATTTCCCAAGCAACTTAATATGAGGACTATGCTACATGTGGTCTAACTAATTCAGCTATAGTTTGCTTTTTTTATAAATATTTTTACAAGGCTAAAAATTTTTTTCTTATTATAGAGGATATTTATAAAGGTAGTAAGAACTTGCCTTTCCTATTTAATAGTGCACTATGATTATTTCTCTGTGTCATGGAACAGTCTTTTCAAACTTCAGTTTTAATTATTTACCGGTATAAATAATAACAAATAGTGTTGTTATTGCTGAAAGTCTTTAGTGGAGATATTGAATAAAGGGGAGCCAATTCTGAATCCTGATTTGAATGGTGATTTTTGAAAGGAAGGAATTATGATTGTTTTTTTATAAACATAATTTTAAGAGATAATGGATAATGATGGAATTTTTTTAAAAGACAATGTTAAAATGGTAGGCGAATTTTATAGAAAGTTTCAAATAGAATACTCAAATTGGATTTGAAAATAGCCAGCCCATTAACTACTAAGACCAATTATTTTTGAGTAAACAGAATGAAAAATAAATAAATAAAGATTTGAAGAATATCTGAATAAAGAAGGATGTTAACACAGTTGGAACTGAAGTCTGGATGGTTCATGATTTATGTAATAGGAGTTGATTTTCAGCCATGGTAGATTTTTATTTTTTTAAGCCATGGTAGATTTTATAGAAGAATCATAAATCAGAAATGTTGCAGAGATATGTTGTAGAAACATTAGAAGCAAGTAGGAGGTCTGTCTCTTTAACAAGGACATGATATAAATTCCATCTATATTACCATCTTTAGAAGCATAGAGAAACAAAATTTAAATAAACCTAAAGAATGCAGGATTTTACTAAATTTACAATTTGTTTTTCTAAGTCATGTATGTGGGAATTATAGCAAAATATACTGCTAAGTAAGACCATTCTGGATTCTAATATATAAATGAAGTTAACTTTTATACCAGGTACTTGCATGTTTTGGAAATCTGTGCAGATTTTATGTAAACATACCTATAATATAATATCATAACATTCTAAAAAAATTCTCTTTGATCTCATGTTGTCAAGGAATTATGGCATATTATTATTTGAATTGAAACTATGCAAATAAAATTCATTCTAAAATTAAATGTTTAAAAGTTAACGAAAGAATAATATTTAAGAATTGCACTACTTTACTAGTGTAATAGAAGAGCTTGACTAATCCTGTGACCCTTTGCAGTATGTGTGTGGTGTGTGGTATGCTATTTAAAAATTAAAAGGCTACAATGACATTTGGCAATGGTTTTGATTTTTTTTTTCTTTCTCATAAGACAGCCCAACTTTTCTAGGCTTTCTTTTGTTGTTGGTCTTTTTCTTATGAAGTGTTGTCAAGCAATCTTTTTCACATCCAGTACTTGTAGAGTTGGCTATTTGAACCTCTGTATGGAATTTTGTATTTGTTCTTAAATTTCATCTTCTTAGTTTTGACTCTGTTCCAATATTTTGAGATATTATATATGTCATATATATAACTTTGTCACTTGAAAATTTGATAAGACTGATTTATATGAATTCATTAAAATTAATGATAAAAACTATTGAATTGAGCCAAATCCTCTGTCATATTATTAGGAACTTGACTCCAAATAGTTATTATTTGGATTTGGTATTAAGCCAGTTCTAAATCCATTTTTACTATGTTTTTGTCAAGTCTGTATTTCTGTATTTCTCCAATGTATTTTAAAAAGTATTAAACCTAGTCATTTGCACAGCTTTATAACATTATGCTTTATAATAGTGATGTTGCTTTCTCAGTGTTATCATGACAATATAACCAAAAAAAGGAGTCAGTTTGGCTTGATTTAATAGTTAATTCATACGACTCTTAATATGTATCACTTTCTATTCTTAAGTGCTCAAAAACCTGACGAATGAACAATCAGTGTTGTTAAAGATCAGTGACATAGGGGTGCCTGGGTGGCTCAGTCAGTTAAGCATCCAACTCTTGATTTCAGCTAAGGTCATAATCTCAGAATCATGAAATTGAGCCCCGTGTTGGGTTCCATGCTCAGTGGGAAGTCGGCTTCAGTTTGTCTCCTTCTCTCTCTGCTCTTCCCCCTGTACTCACTTGCTCTCTTTCTCTAAAACAAATAAATCTTTAAAAACAGATCAGTAACATAATTTGTTTACAAAATTGAAGTAGCATTCATATTTCTCTATATTCTAGTATGTCTCTCAGTAATTTCTCTGAGATCATATATGGATTCTTTGATCACCAACAAATTTTTCCTTTTTTTTTTAATTTTTATTTATTTATGATAGTCACAGAGAGAGAGAGAGAGAGGCAGAGACATAGGCAGAGGGAGAAGCAGGCTCCATGCACCAGGAGCCCGACGTGGGATTCGATTCCGGGTCTCCAGGATCGCGCCCTGGGCCAAAGGCAGGCACCAAACCGCTGCGCCACCCAGGGATCCCTCCAACAAATTTTTCAATGCAGTGCATATTCAGTTAATTCATTTCTTTAGAATGTATTTCTAATGTGATGAGAGTTGTTTGGGATAGTTTGTTATACTTTTCACATTGACTATACATCGTATACCTATATCTTCTTAAATCATTTTGCTAACGTATATCCCATGTATAGCATTTGTGAGCCAAAGAGGACTTACCACCTCAAATCTGACCGTTTCCTGGAGAAAAAAACAAAAAAACTTCAAAGTTCACATTTTCCTTAAGATAGAATGTAAAAATCTAGCCTCTTACTGTCTTAACCAGTGAGAATACTCTGAGAAATTTTAAACAAAAAGAAATATTCTATATACCAATGAAATTCTCTATAATTTAGCCATGGAAAAAAAAAGAATTGGTAAATACTACTTTCATATTATTACATTATACTCCTATTTTGTGCATTTGTGCACATGATCATTTAATATTTGTATAACTGAAATAAGGTGAGTTTTGTTACTGCCCCATCATAAAACCACTTGTTAATGTAAAATTTCTTATTTATTAAGGTTTGTACTAATTGAAAATGAATTTTAGTTTCCGAAAGATCTGAAATTCTTAGAAAATAATTTATTTATTGGATAAATCTATTCTTGCTCCTTTATCTTCATAAACCTCTCTTTCTTTTGAGAATGTGAAATTCATGATTCATATTTTAGTGTGCATTTTATCACTTGGACTAGAAATCTAGAGGAATCATTTTCTTACATAATGTTCTGTTTATACTCAAGGAATTATTGTAGGGTATATTTGTTCAAACTGAAGTCTCTGTATCCTCAGTGTACTTATGGATTTTATAATACAGAGTAAGTGAGAGCAGTGGATTCAGTTTGAAAGCAGACCAATAGCTTATTTCATATCCATTATAGTAATAACAATAACCAAGTGTCATGTATAGTTAGTAAACATGTTAATTAAAATTACCAATTTAATCAACTAAAGTAATCTTATGTAACTGGTACCATTATCCCCTTAAAGAGGAAACTGATATTGACTAAGCTAGCTGACTTCTCCAAGGAAATCTATCTTGTACGGTAGAACCAGAATTTGAATATAATTGTGACATTAAAATTCATGCTCTTGTGGTGCCTGGCTGATATTAATCAGTAGAACATGTGACTCTTGATTCTTGGGGGTTGTAAGTTTGAAGCCTACAATGGGTGTAGAGATTATTTAAAAATAAAATCTTAATAAAATTTATGTTAATATAGTTTAATTATACTGTACTTTCTTTGACCATAGAACTATAATGGTAGCCAACTGTCTTTTAAACATATGCCATTCATCATAGAGTGGGCTGGGCCAGAAAATGTAAGAGGATCCTGGGAAACCTATCTCTTTCACTGGAGATTTAATAGAGAAGTACATATACTGGCATATGTGAATCAATCCTGCTACTGAATGTATATAAAACATAAAATCTGAAGATGAAGCCTTAGTCACTAATATTGGAAGGGCAAATAGAAGAGAATCCAATAAAGGAGATTAAAGAAGAATATTTGAGGGAATGTGGAAGTACACCATGTCATGGAAGAACATTTTAATGATGAGGAAAAATTGTTATAATAAGAGCTTCCGATATAAATCATTTACTCTGTGTCAGGTATTACTTTGCATGGAGTAATTTATTTGACTTCCTTCAGTGAATTCACTTTTCAGATGAATAAAATTGAATAAAATGAAGCACAGACACTTTAATTTGCTGAGAGACACCCAATGGTAGGTGGCAGAGCTAGAATTATCCATCCAGGCAGGCTAAGTCTGTGGATGCTAGACTGCCACTTTGAATTGTCAAATACCGAGAAAGGTTAGGTGAGTTAATGGCTAAAAGTCGTCCACTCGATCTGATAATTAGAAAATCAGTTGGGCATCTTTTCCAGGAAAATTTTAGAGAAGGAGTGGTGACACTTGATTGTTTATGGTTAAGAGAAAATAAATTGTGAGGAAATTGAAATACTGAGAGAAAAATAAGTTTCTGGCTAAAAGGGAATGTGAGAGAAAAGAGGGGATACCTAGAGAGGATGCAGGGTCTTAGGGAGAGCCTCTCTCTCTCATAAGGAGACTAACTCAACATAGTTTTGTCTGAAGAGAAGAAAAATATACAGGGAAGAAAAAGAAAAAGAATGATTGCTTTACAGTCCCTGAGGGAAATGAAAGGAACAAAGAAGAGTATTTTTTATATTCAACTTCATATATTAGAAGTCTACTATGTGTAAAGGCCTATGGCTACATACATGGAAGTGAGAAAATAGACACTGACCCAGCTTTCAAGGGTGGAGTAAATTAACAAAGATCTTGGCCTTGAAGAGAAGAGGTGCTTCCTCTATACAATTCTGTGACAGAAGCAGTACAAGTGTTCATTTCTTTGTTTTATAAAATAGCCTTGGATTTACTGGTTCTTGCTCCTTTCACTTCAGATACCAGAGACATGATGTTCCAGGTCAAAGAAGTGACTCCCAGTATTAGAATTTGGTATTAAAATCAATAAAAATGCTAGTTTACATTAAAACAAACAAGGGAGAAGGCATATTCCTCAGCCTCAGTCCAGACCTGCTGAATCAGAATTTTCTGTAGGTGAGAACATTTTTAACAAGCTCCCAGGTGATTCTTCTGCGCTCTAAGGATGAGAACCCTGGCCCTAAGTCATTGGTCATGGAAATCAGCAGTAGTCCTCAGACCTGATGGTCAACTTTTACATCCCCTGCCCAGTATACTGTCAAAATTACTGTCATTATAGATACTTGGTGATAAAAATGGAGACATTTGATCAACGTATATAAATTTTACTTCTTTTTACATTCCTATTTTCTGGCTTGTTTAATGTTTTGTAGATCTCAACTGAGCTGTAAGTAATGAATTTTATTTCTTTACAGTGAACTCCCAAGATATGCCTGTTCAGCAGTGAGCAGTCTAAATGGTTCAACATGAGCTGTTCCTTATGTAAACATACAAAAGGCCTGACCCAGACTAAATCAATTTAAAAAGGAAAACATTAAAGCTATGTTTCCTGTTATATACTTAAAGTCTTCTTTGGTTCCTTATGATTATATTATTGACTATTGCAGACTTTAGTTTAGCCTCCTACACCACCTGCTGAATGGTTCAAATGGTATGGGAGATGAGTTTCGGAAGGGCAAAGCAATTACAATTATAACTCCTACATTTTAGCCAATAAAGCAGCTTTTTGTGTTAAAGGCAAGGAAGTTATGGGCATCTTGACCCACACCCTTCCTGATTTGAATTGCTAAAAGGTCTTAAAGACTGTAATAAGGAGAAAGAGTAAAGTTCATAGAGCTTTTAAAGGTATGTGAGTTTGAGACAAGAAAATTTGATTCTATTTATGATATCAAACATTTCTAGGAAAAAAATAGGAAGTGAAACAATTTAAGCTTTTCTTATTAAGATATTTTCATGTATTTTCTCCCAGCTTTATTAAGATAAATTGAGAAATAAAAATTGTATATGTTTAAGGTCTACAAAGTAATAATTTAATGTAGGTGTATATTTTGAAACTATTACCACAGTCAAGCTAATTAACACATCCATCATTTTATAGTTATCTTTTTTATGAGAATTCTTAAGATCTGTATACTGTTAACTATCATCACTATGCTGTATACTAGATCCCCAAAACTACTTATAAGTTTGTATGTATTTGGTTTTCCCAGTTTTATTGAGAAATACCAGTAAGATGTACAGTATGATGGTTTGATTTTACATATAGTGTGAAATGAGTAAGACAATAGGTTCAGCTAATATCCATCTTTTCATATAGATGCAATAAAAAGAAAAGAAAAAAGCTAAAGAATAAAGGGGGAATGAGATGAGAACTCTTAGGATTTATTCTCTTACAACTTTCGTATAGATCATACAGCAATGTTAACTGTAGTCATCATATACATTAATTACATCCTCTAGCACTGTTATGTGCTAGACCTGGAAGTTTGTTCCCTTTAACCATGTTTCTCCAATTCCCACTTTTCCCTGCGCCTTTCCCCTGATAACTAAGTGTGATTTCTTTCTCCATCTTTGTTATTTTTGATTGTACATATAAATGAAATCAGACAATATTTATTTTTCTGACTTATTTTACTTAGCATAATGCCTTCAAGGTCAATCCATGTTGTCACAAATGATTTCTTTGTGTGTGTATGTGTGTGTATGTGTATGTATGTTTATGATTGAATAATGTGTTCCACCGCTTGTATATGTATATCACGTCTTTTTCCATTCATCCATTGATTACTTAGGTTGTTCATTATATTTTGTAAGGTAGACATTATTAATATTAGGCATCCTGGTCCTCACTAAAGCCACAAAGTTCTTTTCCTATGATGAGTTATGTAGCAAAGTATCATTTTAGTAGAATTCTTTGCTCTAAAGATTTTGCAGTTGTTATGCTGTGAAAATATAGTGCGCTCAATCAAAGCTTTCTTAATTAAAATGTATTTTTTACTTTTGGTTTGAAATCAAATTATTTTTTACTTCTAACAGGCTATTAAGTTATAAAGTCATTTACTTAGGGAAAATCACATTTTAAAAGTTGTAAAATTACTTCCAGCATTTGAAAAAATGAAAATAAATTATCAAATTGGCTGTATGTATTTATACCTTTAAAAAAGACCTAGTTAAATACATCTTTTATAAGACATCTTGCTCGCAGTGCTAATACGAGGTAATATGTGGTATTACAGAAAAAATATTTTGAATGTTTTTTTATTTTTTTTGTTTTTTAAATTTAATATTGAAAAATAAAGTACTTTCAGTGTTCTATAATGACTGGAATAGGCTTTAAGTATCCATGAAACAAATGGGTATCTTATACTTTAAAAAATAAAGATTAGTGAATATTTCAAGTTGAGAAATAAAATCAAGTATTTTGTAGAAAATGAAGTAAATCAATGTGCCACTGTATGTTTTCGGACTTTAAAGAATTGAAAATAAGTCATAGGGATCAGGTAATTTGAAAGAAAAAATAGATTTTATTATCTAAGTCTAAAAAAAACTTACCCGGTATTCATTTTTGTCAGAGGAAAACCAAACCAAACTTGTAAAGTTTGTGAATATGAACTAATTCTTTAAAGTATATTTGACCTATTAACCTAATGAGCCAAATAGCCTACCTATAGTTTTTGTTAAGAGTAATTTAAATATACTTGGGAAAACACACAGGAATATGTTGTTTCCTGGATCTGTTATCTCAAGAGGCTAAAAAATTGAAGAAAATGTGTTTCTCAAAGATGCAACTGTATTTTTAATTGGCCTAAATTCTCTTACAACAAACTGTTTCTTGTCTTAGAAAGTAGGGGGTTTATTAAAACTAACCTGGCATGCTACTAAAATGTTTTTAGATTAATGAAACCGATCAAATTAGAAAATTTGGGTAGAATTCACTCAGTTTGACTAATTAAATGGAAGGTCAGTGGTGCTGTTTGCTTGGGCTTTTGTTTTTTTCATAATCTGAATGTATGCTTTATCCAGGTAAATCTTTTTCTTCTCACTTTCTAATCATTTCACTATTATTTAATATTTTCTACAGAATCTTAGAATCAAAGTAGAATGATTTTTTTTTTTTTCCTAACAGTTACTGAGGATTTTATGTTGTGGCAAGTTCTGTGCTAGGCTTCTTATCTCACTTAATTCTTATAATTTTATAAGACAAATTCAGATCTTTCTCTACTCTTTTTTTTTTAAGATTTTATTTATTTATTTAGCAGAGAACAAGCAGAAGGAGAGAGAGAAGCAGGCTCCCCGCTGAGTGAGGAGCCCGGCATGGCGTTCGATTCCAGGACCCTGGGATCATGACCTGGGCCAAAGGCAGATGCTTAACCAACTGAGCCACCCAGGCGCCTCTCTTTCTCTACTCTTGACTACTGTGCTACTACAAAGTTTCTGTAACCTTTTTGGTGGAGGAGAAAATACTAATTTGCTAGGCAATCCTGACCTGTGCACTGCACCCCATCACCCACAAAGGCTGGGCCTCCTGCAGTTCTCAGACACTTTGTGATGGAAGGGCCTGTCTATGACTCACTAGCCTATGGCTTCCCTTCCTTCCATACTTCTCTCCAACCATTCAGAACATCTTCAGGTTTTCTGCATTTGCTGCTCTCTCATATCTGTGAGCCTTTGAACCTGTTGTGTTTCCTCTGCCTGCAATAATTTTTAACTTTTTTCATTATATGAAATAATATTGGGCTTTTCTGAACTCCTTTAAACAATGCTGCTTCTTTTCTGAGCCCCCTAGTTTTGGGTCAGGGGTCCCATTTGCATTCTATACCTCACCTTTTCTAGCATTAAAGTCTTTGCAATAGCCTGTGGATTCCCAACTAGACTATAAGCTGTATTAGGGCAGGGTCCACAGAGGAAGCCAGTTTCTCTGTGGCCTGTCATGGAAACTAGCATGCAGCTCACTAAATAAATATTCTTTGAATGAATGAATGCAAGTTTGCTTATTGGTCATTTAGACGGGAAGATAGAGTTTTGACAGTCTTGAGTAAGGCACAGAATAAGGAAGAACTTGGTTGCTTTTCACTAGTTACGACATTAGCAGCAATTTTAACTGTCAAGATATAGTTTTAAAGTAGTCATTTTTACATAGAAAAAGAGCTTGCAAAAGGAGAAGTAGCATTATGTTTGGTGGAAGGAATGAGAGGGCACAAGCTTTATATCTTCAGGGACAGCAATAAGTTAGAGGAGAGATTTTTTTTCCATAATCAGTTGTAAAATCTTTGTTCCTAGAAACCTTTCTAATATCCCCTTATCTTTTTAATCTCTATAGCATCATAGTTTTTTTTTTATTACAAATATAAACTTATTAGGCTTTCTATCTTTAGCTCTTTCTTTTTTCCTTGAATTCTAGAGGTTTATATATTTTAGGCATTGTTGAACCTTCTCTTTTTTATTTCATTAATTTCTGTTCTTATTTCCTTTCCTCTATTTTTTTTTTTTAGTTTATTCTGTCTTTTTAAGTTTAGCTCATTAATTTTGAGCCTTACCAACATCCCCCACCCACCAGAGTTGTACATAGTTAAAATTGATGAACCTACACTGACACATCATAATCACCCAAAGTCCATGGTTTATGTTTAGGATTCACTCTTGGTGTTATACATTCTATAGTTTTGGACAGATGAATAATACAAGACACGTTATCCACAATCACAGTATCATACAGAGTATTTTCACTGCCCCAAACTGAGTACCTTTTCATCTACCTATTGGCCATTTATATGTCTTAGGAAAAATGTTTATTTCAGATCTTTGCCCATTTTTATATTGGTTATTTTATTTTTGCTATTTAGTTGTTTGAGTACCATGCATGACAAAACTGACAAAACTCCTTGCCAGATACATGATTTGCAAAATTTTCTCCTATTTCAGTGGTTGTCTTTTCATTTTGTTGATATTTTTCTTTGCTGAGCAGAAGCTTTTTAGTTTGGTGTACTCCCACTTATTTATTTTTGCATTTGTTGCCTTTTGCTTTTGGAGTCAAACCAAAGAAATCATTTCCAAGACAGATGCCAAGGAGCTTACCTCCTCTGTTTTCTTCTAGGGGTTTTGTAGTTTTCAAGTCTTCATAACTCCTGCATAACTATAGCTCAATTCAAAACCAGGAAATTGACACCATTGTAATCCACAGCTGTATTCAGATTCTGCAGTTCTAGGTGTACTCCTTTGTGTTTATATATGCATAGTTCTGTGCAATTTTATTACACATGTAGATTCTTGTAACCACCAATGCAATCAAGATACAAAACTGTTCTTTCACCAAGAGGCTCCCTAGAAGGGCTATTTTTAATTCACACTTTCACTGCTTATGTAACCCTTTGTGACCCCAGCTTTATATGTAGGATTTGTAATTAAGTTGATTTATCATCTTGGGTGGGCCTTGAGCTTATGTCCTGTGAAGTTAGCAGAGCAGAAAATCAGTGTTTTCAGGATTCAGCAGAAACCTTAAGAGCAAAAGCTGGCTTTGGCAGGTGCTTATTTATTAGTTTTCCTGGTTTTGTTGGGAGTGGTGGGTGTTGGGGAGTGGAAGGGGGACTTTAAGGTTTTGTTTGCTGGTGCCAGCTCTGAGATGTGTTTAAAAAGATACTTTAAATTTTTTTCAAGCATACTAGTTGTTTGAGTCTGAAGGTTCATTCAGGGTCTCTAATAACACCATATTTTAGAAACAGGTGACCCTGGAAATACTAAAGATCATTTATCTTTATAGTTTTCATTATGGTTTTTCATAATTAGAAGAGTAGACTTTGTTTTATTCTTGGTGCCTATGCATTTATGATTAGTTGATGATTAGATATACTATTCTTTCAGAATCATTTAGGATTCTATTCAGAAATGGTCATAAAATTTATAATGGGCCTCTTTATAGTTTAACTTCGTCATATATTTTATTTATCTCTGTATTTAGTTATTGAAATAACTAAGCACAGAGAAGTTAAGTAATTGCTCTATGCTCATGATCATTGGAAAGTCTAAGGATAAATCTCATGTGAATCTTTCACTTAACCTATTTTCTATAACTCAGATTTAAATGCTTTGCAATTAACTTTTAAGTTGGACTTAATATACCCAAATGTTATACATTTCACTGAACTTTCAAATCAGGTTAAAATGACAGATTATTTAATTTCACACAAAAGGAGAGAATATAAAATCTCCAACCCTGATTCTTAACAAGTTTAGAATTTTAAAGTTTAGCATGTTCAGACCTATCTGGGTATCGCTCATTATAAAAACCATTTGCATAGGGAAGAAGAACCTGGGAGAAGTCATGTTTTCCACAGATAGATGGGAGACCTAAAGCTCAATCTAAAACCAAGAAAAAATATGGGGAATTTCAAGCCTATATGAAAAACTGTGATGAAATCCAGTGTTTAGTGGTTGCAATCTTGTGATTACACAGTGTCCATGTGCCAGGGAAAATAGACTGATGTTAATGCTGGGCTGAGTTACTTTGTCTTTTAACATAGCACTGATTGTACTTCCTGACATACTTTTTCTTCAAGGATTCTTAAAGTACTTTAGTTCACCTTAAAAATATATTTAGGGAATTTATTTAAAATGTAAAAAGTATTGGCTAGTTTAAAATATAAAGAAATGTAACTTTTATAATCTAAGAAACAGGCTAGGCCACTAGCTGCCCAAGAGATTTGCTGTATGTCTAAACTTATGTGCATCCAAATCAAAAGTTTGCTATTTAAAAACTGTGCTCTTACTGCTATGGAGAATCATTTTGTATTTGTCCACATTTGCGTCCGTTCAAGTCCGTGATTAAAACAGTATTTACTGATAGCATATATGTGGGAGAGATGAGTTTGGAGAAAGGTTGTTCACGAAAGTCTTCATAGAACGTAAAGTCTGAGATGGACCTTTAAGCAGAATTATACCAATATTCAAATGAATGGAGAGCATTCTACCAAAATGGGGATAATCTAAGTGTTACTTGCTCCCATCTCCACCATCATGAATTCTTTTTTTTTTTTTTTTTTTTTTGCTCTCATTAGGACAAATTGAAAAGGCTCATGTTCCCTTTTATAGGCTCTATTTCTAATATAATTATTTCATTCAAGTAAAATTTTAGGCTATTTTTCTTTGCCTGCCCATTCCTAGAATGCATTTCTTCTGAGTTAGAAAAGAGTAGGGAAGGAGAAACAACAATAGGTTGAACTTTACCTTAAGAATGAGAATTCATTCATCTTTCTCTGGCTCCTGCTGTGGTTTCTAGACCAGTATCTATTTGTTTCCCTGTTCCTTATTGTAACTCCCTCTGATACCTGTCTACCTGAACAGCCTGCTCATTCAATTCCAGTTCTTCCTGTGCTCCTCTCTTCACTTGAATTCATTAGTCTCAGCCTCACCTTGCCTGGCCCAGTTGATGCTGTCTCCATTCCTGAACAACTGGCCCAGATACCTGCCATTTTGAGTTGCAGCAGTTACCCACCTTCTGTCGGTATTTGACCAACCTCTGGGCATAGTCTCACCCACAGTGCTCATTTGCCATGGCTTAGTCTTTATCAGACTCATACCCACTTTTCTGTAGTTTTCACACCAGGACCTATGCTTCCTTCTCCTCACCTGCCACCTCCCCACTCCACCCCTACTCCCCTAATTCATTTCATTCATGTTCGGTTGATGTAATTGTATTTTTTTCTAATAGCTGCAGTTGTAGATTTTTTTAATATTTGTACTAATAAAATCACTTTTAGTCTCTATATTATTTAAATTTTTGTGTTCCTTGAAACTTTTATAAAGGCCTAGTGTTATTTTCCTTTTGATGACTCACTTTAAAGCATCTGTGACCCAACAAAACTAAAAAGTTCCCAAATTTACACACACTTAGGTTTATCTGGTCTCTGAACCCTGAACCCAGTTCTTTTCTTCCTACCATATTGCCTTGCTATTCTCATTCTAAAACCCTCACAAAAAATTTAACAATTCACTTCTTCTAATTTAGCTATATGCTACTGATATTTTTAGTCATTTGCTTAGCATTCGGTCCAGTAAGATCAAAGTTTCAACTGTGTATGGGCAAGTAATCCTTACTGTGTGTCACCATCAGCAAACAGTGCAGTCTATATGACACCTCAGTTATTAAAAGAATGGAGGGCTAGGGGTGGGGAAGTGCAAGAGATTGACAAAGCTCTATCCCCTTTCCTCTCAGGACTTGAAAGGCCTAAGGAAGGTAGGTGATTAGCATTGGAAAGAAGACTGGGTATTGAGTCAGAAAACCTGGGTTTAAGTTGTGGTTTTGCCACAAACTACCTTACTACCTTTGTCTGAGTCTTTCAATCTCTCTGAATTATTTTCTCTTTAGTAAAAATGGAGATAAAAATAGAGCCTTCCCAGCATATCAAGGACTGGAATCATGTATATGAAAGTACTTAGGAAAACTGTACAATGCTGGAAACTATAAAAAATCATTGTAGGGTAGATTACTGTACATGATAAGTTTGGGGTACGTTTTCAAGTCATCCAATGTGGTTACTTCCTAATACCTGCGTCAGAAATTTGATCAGCACAGTGAATCCATCAGGAATCCAAAGGGGGATAAAATGGTAATGATGCTGTTAGTGAATAAAATAAATAGATTATTTTATTTATTTACATTTTTTCATTGCCTTTATAGGAGAGCTTTGAACTTGGGAATTCTTCGAGACCCTGGATCAGAAATTGAAGATAGACAATACCAAATAGACCTGCATTCCATCAATATAGGTACTGCACAGTGGGATCAACTAAAACCAGAGAAGGAAAGTGGCACAGGAGGAGTGCTAACAGAGAGTGAAAGAAATTCTCAAAATCCAGCCCTTGAATGGAATATGGCCAGCAGGTAGGAAATTAGTGGGAAATGTTCTGCACTTTCTAATATTTCATTGCCAGAAGAACAGTTGGTGATACAATCTTCAGCATACCCAACCTAAGTGTTTGGGTACCACTTTTGCATTTCAGGACTGATGTAAAATATATTTTGGTAAGTATAGTTAATGATTTTGCTTGGAAATCTGCTAGCATTGTTAAACTGTAATTATTACAAGTTTAAGATTGTGTCAGCATTTAAAAAAAAATATTTCATTTATTTATTTGACAAGGAGTGAGCAAGAGAGAACATGTGCAAGCATGAATGAGGGGAGGGGCCGAAGGAGAGGGAAAAGCAGATCCCCACTGAGGAGGGAGCCAGATATGAGGCTCGATCCCAGGACTTGATCCCAGGGCTCTGGGATCAGGACATGAGCAGAAGGCAGATACTTAACGAATTGAGTCACCCAGACACCACCTGTCAGCACTTTTTTTAAAGCTTGCTATTTAAAAAAAATAAAAATAAAAATAAAAAGATAAAGCTTGCTATTTGATGAAAGGTTCTACTTCAGGCTAAGGATACATTCACATTTTCTCTTGCAATCCATTGTATTCAAGGAAGGTCAGATTTTTTTTTTTAAGTCTCTCCTTTCTATTGATGATGATAAAAGGAGAAAAGTAACAAAAGCTGTAGGTTGCTTTAATTTTTTAGTCCACCTATGTTCACAGAGAACATTTTTGAAGGAATTAGCCCTGAATGTGAGCCTATAAGATTTGTAGAGAGCCGTTGCCATTTCACCCAGTCTACTTGTGGTTTCTCATCAGTTAGGTAGAATTGTTTCCTAGAACAAAGACACTAGGCATTAAAAATACTTTTGATATTGTTAACCTGGAGGTCGTTATGGTTTTAAAAAGTGCTGTTTTTTCATTTTTCTTTCTTTCTTCTTCTTTTTTTAAGATTTTTTATTTATTCATAGAGACACAGAGAGAGAGAGAGAGGGAGAAACACAGGCAGAGGGAGAAGCAAGCACCATGTAGAGAGCCTGACGTGGGACTCGATCCAGGGTCTCCAGGATCATGCCCTGGGTTGCAGGCAGCACTAAACCGCTGCACCACCGGGGCTGCCCTCTTCTTTTTTTTTTTTTTTTTTTGCTTGTAAGATTTACTAACTTCTGTTGCTTATAACACACCATAGCAGTTTATTTGACTGAATCTCTTTAAAACATTGTGTGTATGTAGACTTTATTGTCTGACTTTTACAGTGCTGATTGTTTTGGAGTTCTGCCCTTTTGCCCCCCAAAACTGTATTTATGTCTTGACATTAATAATAGCAACAACTTTAATAAGAGATTATAAAAGACATCGCTTTACCTAACTTCCTTAAATTAATTATTGTAGTAATGCTATGAGGTAAGAACTATTTTCCCTAATTCTATATGAGGAAACTGAGGCATAACCAGGTTAAATAATGTGCCTAAAACCAAGTACCAGATGGTAGTCTATACTCTATATAAGCTGCTTCTTTAGATACCTGTACTCTTTTCTAATTTCCTTGTAACTATTCATAATGAGCTTCTTTCAGCCTCCTGAAAATATGGTGTGTTACATACTGCTAGGCCTTGATATGTGATCTCTGCCTGGAACTATCTTAACCCACCCTATTCACTGGCCTAACTCCCATCCATTCATCAAGCCTCAGGAAGTCTTCCCCTGAGCCTTTCGGAGAGGAGTTGAGTTCCCCTTCTGTGTGCTCTTAACATATCACTTGGAATATTTAATTCTAATTATCTATGTACTTTGTCTGGGTCCCAAGGATAGAACTTCATCCAGTCCATTGATTTATCCCTGGCACAAAGCACTTTCATAGTATAAAAGTATTATTACAGGGCACCTGGGTAACCTAGTTTGTTAAAGCATCTGACTCTTGGTTTCAGCCCAGGTCCAGTCCTGATCTCCGAGTCATGGAATTGATACCTTTTTCAGGCTCTGGGATCAGCAAGGAGTCTTTAAGAGGTTCTCTCTCTCCTTCTTTCTCTACCCATCCTCTTCTCCCTCTCTCTCTCAAAAAAAAAAAAAAAAAAAAATAGTGTTGTTACAGCCTTTCATTGATAAGTGATTGAATGTGCCCCCTGAGTAGGAATGCAAATTTGGGTGAAAATTTTCCCACTTTTGGCCAGGTACATTTCAGGAGAGGGATGCAGACAACTCTGGTACACACCTTACATGCACTATACCAGTCCTGATCTGTAAACATCACATGATATATGAGTCAGGGTCAACTTCTGTCTTTCCTCCACACTCAGTTTTCACGTTCAGGAAGTTCTAGCTTACATAATCTATAGTTCATCTTAAGAACAACAAATTCAGGGATGCCTGGGTGGCTCAGCAGTTAAACGTCTGCCTTAGGCTCATGGCGTGATCCCAGGGTCTGGGATCCAGTCCCACATCGGGTTCCCCACGGGGAGCCTGCTTCTCCCTCTGCCTGTGTCTCTGCCACTCTCTCCATGTCTCTCATGAATAAATAAATAGATCTTAAAAAAAAAAAAGAACCACAAATTCTATCAACAAAGAAAGTGGGCCTTATTTCCTAGGAAATTTTATGATCATCTAGCCTTAACTAGATCTCTCTTATTTATACTTTAATTCATTTAAATAAACAGTTTATCTGTGTGTGTGTGTTTTACTAACTGAGTTGAAATTGACATTACACAAAATTAACCGTTTAAGGTGAACAATTCACTGGCATTTTGAACATTCACAATATTGTATAACCACCACTTCTATCTATAACCATCACCTCTGTCTCATTTTAAAACATTTTCTACACCCCAAAGTAAAATCACTTACCCATTAAGCACTTTTTTCTACATCCTTCTCCCTCCTCAGAGCCCCTGGCAAATGCCATCTGCTTTGTTTCTGTTGATTTAGCTATTCTAGACATTTCATATAAAAGGAATCATACCATATGTGACCTTTTGTGGCTGGATTCTTCACTTAACACAATGTTTTGGAGATTTTACAACATTATAGCATGTGTCAGTACTTCATTCTTAGTTATTGTTGGATAATATTCCACTGTATATAAATAAATACTAGTTTGTTTATGCATTTATCTATTGATGGACATTTGAGATATTTTTACCTTTTAGCTATTATGAATAATATTGCTGTGGATATTACTTGTGGACATTTGTACAAGTGTACAAGTACCTGTACTTGTACAGATACCTGTTTCAGTACTTGTTTTCAGGTATTAAGAATGAATGTCTAAGAGTAGGATTTCACAGTCAAATGGTAATTCTGTATTTAGCTTTGAGGAGCTGCCAAACTATTTTCCACAGTGACTGAACCATTTGACATTCCCACCAGCAATACTCAAGGGTTCTAATCTCCCCACATTCATAGCAACACTTCTTTTCCATTTTTTTTTTTTAACTTTAACCATCCTATTGGGTGTTGTTTCAATTTGTATTTCCATATGGCCAAAAATATCTTATTTCTTTGGAAAAATTTTTACTCAAGCCTTTTCCCTATTTTTAAATTGTTTTTTGTTGTTGTTGTTGTTGATGATGAGTTGTTGTTCTTTCTTTATTCTAAGTGCTATACCCTTACCTGATATATAATTTATAAATGATCTTTTCATTTCTTGAAAATAATCTTTGCACAAGTGTTTATAATTAATCTAAGACTCAATTGTCAAATTCAATGTAGTGGAAGTAGTGAATCATATGACATTCCTATTTTTAATTTTTTGAGGAACCTCCACACTATTTTCCACAGTGGCTGTGCTAATTTACATTCCCACCAACAGTGTACAAGGGTTCCTTTTTCTCTGCATCCTTGCCAGTACTTGTTATTCCTTGTGTTTTTTTATTTTAACCATTCTGACAAGTGTGAGGTGGTATTTCATAGTTTTGATTTCCGTTTCCTGATTTTGAGCATTTTTCAAGTTTCTGTTGGCCATCTGTATGTCTTCTTTGGAGACGTGTCTTCAAGTACTCTGCCTGTTTATTAATTAGATTGTTTGGGTTTGGGTTTTTTGATTTTTGTTTTTTTGGTGGTGAGTTATATAAGTTCTTTATATATTTTGGGTATTTACTCCTTATTAGGTGTTTTATTTGCAGATATCTTCTCCCATTCAATAGGTTGCCTTTTTGTTTTGTCGATGGTGTCTTTCATTGTGTAAAAGCGTTTTATTTTTTTGTAGTCCTAATAGTTTGTTGTTTTTAAATTTTTTATTTATTATTTGAGAGAGAGAAAGCTCACATTCAAGCACAAGTTGGGGGGAGGGGCTAAGGGAGAGAGAGAATCTCAAGCAGACTCCATGCTCCAGTGCAAGACTTAATCTTACAACCCTGAGGTCATGACCTGAGCCAAAATCAAGAGTTGGACGCTTAACTGTTGTCCCAGTAGTTTAATTTTGCTTTTGTTTCCCATGCCTTAGGAGACATATCTAAAAAATGTTTCTGTGGTCAATATTGAATATATTATTGCTTGTATTCTCTTCTAGGATTTTTTATGATTTTAGGTCTCTTATTTAGGTCCTTAATCCATTCTGAGTTTATTTTTGTGTATGGTATAAGAAGGTAGTCCAGTGTCATTCTTTTGTTGTTCGGTTTTCCTTGCACCATTTATTGAAAAGACTGCCTTTACCCCATTTTCTTGTCTTCTTTGTCATAGATTAATTGAACATGTAAGCATGGGTCTATTTTCTGGGCTGTCTTTTCTGTTCCATTGATCTATTGTCTGTTTTTGTGCTAGCACCTACTGTTTTGATTACTACAGCTTTGTGGTCTATCTTGAAATCTGGAATTGTGATCCCTCCAGCTGTTCTTTTTTTCTCAAGATTACTTTGAGTGGTGCAGGTCTTTTGTGGTTCCATACAAATTTTATTATTATTATTTGTTATAGTTCTGTGAAAAATGCTGTTGATACTTTGATAGGGATTGCATTGAATCCATAGATTGGTTTGGGTGGTATGGATATTTTAACAGTATTAATCCTTATAATCCGTGAACCTGGACTATATTTTCATTTGTTTGTAGCTTCAGTTTCTTTAATAAATATTTTATAGTTTTCAGAGTACAGATCTTTTACCTCATTGTTTAGGTTTATATTCCCAGGTATTTTATTCTTTTTGATGACTAAGGTCTATGTTTTATTCTAAGAGTATTATGGATTAAGCTCTTATAAATAGATTGTTGCTCCATTTTTGAGGAGTTTTTGTTTGTTTCTTTTTATATATGGTATGAGGTAAAAGTCTAACTTCCTTTTTTTGCATGTGGATATACGATTGTCCCAATATTGTTTGTTGAGGAGACCATTCCTTCCCCTGTTGAATGGCCTTGGCATGCTTTATAAAATTAAGACTTTTGAACATCAATTAAATGCCATAGGATGTCTTTTACACTGGAGAAACAAAATGAAATGATTTCTGGTATGCTCCTGTCCCTTACAGAGCTCAGTGTCCAGTCAAAGAATTAATAGTTAATTACCTGTTAGAGTGCAGGGAGTAAAGTACTATGGTAGACATAAATATAGGATGTTTAGGATTACAGAAGAGCCACATTACAATCAGAATAAATGTATTCCATGTACATGGGACATCTCAATCTAAGAGATATGACAGAAACATAATACAATAAATCTAAAATTGACATAGGTAAAAAAATAGAAATATTGAGGAAAGAAATTAATGAATAACTCTATAGATGGGTTTTCAGGGAAGCTCTCATGGAATACACAGCTTCTGAATTTGTTTCCATAGAGTATGAGTGGCAGGAGAGATGAGGGGGCACTTTGAACCTTATAAGAAAGCAGTAGATCCAAGGGCTAGAAGTATGAAAATGTGGCATGTTTTACACACTTCTGAATACTCAGTACAGAATATTAAGCTTGGCACATAATAGGTACTTAATAAAGAGTTGAGTGAATTGATGAAAGGTTGAATGATTAAACAATTAAGTAGAACTAGTAGATCAAGTGACTGAATGTTTCTAAGAGATACTGATTCAAATGAAGATAAGAGATCTTAAATCTGATGTAGTTTAGTAGTGACAATCTTGATAGAAATATAAATAAAGACAAATACCCACCATTTGCTTCAACGTGGATGGAACTGGAGGGTATTATGCTGAGTGAAGTAAGTCAGTCGGAGAAGGACAAACATTATATGTTCTCATTCATTTGGGGAATATAAATAATAGTGAAAGGGAAAATAAGGGAAGGGAGAAGAAATGGGTGGGAAATATCAGAAAGGGAGACAGAACGTAAAGACTGCTAACTCTGGGAAACGAACTAGGGGTGGTAGAAGGGGAGGAGGGCGGGGGGTGGGAGTGAATGGGTGACGGGCACTGGGTGTTATTCTGTATGTTAGTAAATTGAACACCAATAAAAAATACTTACCCAAAAAAAAATAAATAAATAAATAAATAAATAAATAGAATCTTAATATGATTATACTTTTGTTTTTCAATTGGCATAGGTAAAATTCAAGATACAAAAAGAATATTCAGTGAAGAATATCTTTGTTTCCTCCCTTAACTAATTTGAAATAATAGCCTTTTTAAGGTTTTCCTTCATTCCTCCTACATATATTACTCAGCTTTTGTCTTTAATCAAAATGTGTTTCTGTGTGTATGTTGGGGAGAAGGGAGTAAGGAAGTTAAGCATAAAAATTACCACATTTTAAGATTTGTAGATCTTCTCCTAAAACCTCAGTTTTTCAGTTGAGAAAATACATTAGGATTCAGTCAGGTCAGCAGAACCATTGTATTATAGCATTAGGGATTTATTTTAGGAATAAGACCTTGCTTAATTGTGGCAGAACCTGTGAGTTAAGGATCTAAAGGGGACTGTGAATCAGGGACAGGTCACAGGCATGCCCAGCCACTGGAAGGAAGGACCACCGGAGGCTGATAGAGCAGCCCCTGGAAGGCTTTTGCCTCTTTGGAGGGGGTGAGCCTGCAAACGGGTCAGGAAAAAGAACTGGTCACAGAACCTAAAAGAGGGAAGACAAGTTGGAATCTGCTAGCACTGCTGAGTGGAATTTCACTGTTTTACAAAGCATGACTTCAAGAGAATACTGGCAAGTATTTATTTCCCTTATATTTCCAAATCTCATGCAATTTTCTCTCTAAACTCTGAACCATTCTTATTCTTAGCAAGTTGTTACAGAACAAAACCACCATAAGAAACTGTTTGGAGAGGTTCCTTACCTTGTGCAATGTCACTTAAAAGTAGAGCTAATGATTTGCTTCCCCTCATTCAACTACTTTTCTTATACTCCGTGTTCTGACCCCTTACACTTAGGTGAAAGTTCATTGTTAGTTAATCACTTTTTTTTTCTTTTTCTCTTAGCAACCATTTTTACTATGTCTTAGTTTATTTTATAACCTGAGGAAATGAAGTACTGAGAATTAAAATAACCTGTACTGATGTCTGCCATATGCAGGTTACACATCTAGTCAGTGTTGCAGTTTTACATGGTAATTTGTGCTTTGAGGTGTGTGAGGGGGAGTAGGTAGTGGATTTTCTTCCTTACATATCAACTAAGGGTGTCCTTGGCAGCTGAAAGGGTAGCATAGAGATAAAAGGATAGATCTGTCTTGGCCAGTCTTGTTTCTTAGCAAAGTTACTTACTTATCTACATTCTGTTGATACTTAAATCAGAAATTGTTTAAATTGAATATAATCACAATAGTATATCATAAAATTTTAAAACTTCCTGTAGTGTCAATGAATTTGTAGTTCTTACAGCCACTAACATCATATAAATATAGATAATAATGCCTTAATTGATCCAAAGCCCTAAATAGGCAGGTTTCCCTCCTTCAGCATTTTGCTTTTAAGAGAAGGATCCAAACAAGATTATATCAACATTTGCTTAAAACTATATGTACAACACATAACTTTTATATATTATGCAGCATTATTCTGTGAGCACTGCACTTGGTATATCAATACATGTTATTAAAGCTTTAAATATAAAATAAAATAACAGGGAACCCTGGGTGGCGCAGCGGTTTGGCGCCTGCCTTTGGCCCAGGGCGCGATCCTGGAGACCCGGGATCGAATCCCACGTCGGGCTCCCGGTGCATGGAGCCTGCTTCTCCCTCTGCCTGTGTCTATGCCTCTCTCTCTCTCTGTGTGACTATCATAAATAAATAAAAATTTAAAAAAATTTAAAAAAAAATAAAATAAAATAAAATAACATAAATCCTCTGACCATTTTTCCCTTGGTAGATTCCCATTCATACCCTCAATTTGTAATGTCCTTTTCTGTGAGAAACATTCAGCAGTCCCCTGACTTCTCCCTCCTCCACAAAGTTTTATTTTGAACTTTTTCTTTGAAAAAAGAGCTATCAAGTAGAATTAGATGCAGGAGTTTCAGACTATAGGTATAAACAACTCAAAACTATAACCAGAGCTATTAACAATTGAATATCTCCATAAAATTGAATTAAGTTGACATTTCAATATAGCTATGCTCATAAGACTTCTTTTAGAGACTGAACTAAATATAATACTTGTGATCTCCACCACAAGTATATAACCATAGTTTTGGTTCATTAGTTTGGGGTAATTTTTGTTTATTTCTTCTTGTTTTGCTTTGTTTAGAGAATTTTCTCAAATGTATATTCTAGTTTATTGATTTTTTCTTGAGCTATATGTAAAATGCTATTTACCCACCTGTTATGTATTTTATTTATTTTCCATTTCTCGAAAAAATTTTAATTTTGAATCCTATGCTCTTATCTAGTAAAATATTGGCAGAATTTAATTCTTGTCATGATTTTTTCAGTATTTCTTTTGAAGTATTTCAATCTATAAAAATTTTTAATGATTTAAAATTATATACGATTACCTCCAAGACTTACAAGAAATAACACAAAAGAAGAGTTAACATTATGTACCATAAAAGTTAAAGTTTTATAGGACCATTGACTTAAAATTTTTTTAAATTTCCAAAGCCATAAGTCTTTCATATGTTGTGTTACTGATTTAATTCATCACATAATAGAGAAAAATATGATATGTATAAATATTCTTTATTTGGGAGGAAAAGAGTATTTATTTGCTCTTATTTGGTTTCCTGCCATCTTTTCCATTTTAAGGTATTTTTAATACATCATATATTTTAACATTCCCCTGTGAGAGCACATCAGATGTTACATGTTCCATTTTATGGAACTCAAGCTATTCAGCTATAATTACGGTGTCTCTCAGGATCACAACCTTTCCTCTGTATTCACAGATTTTAATACTTCTTCCTGTTACCCTCCATTCACCAGATCTCTTAATTCTTTAAAATTGACTTTCATGAAATCCAATACCTATGTGTCACAGAACCAGATGATCCAATTTGCTTTTTTGGCAGACACCATGTAAAGCTCTGCCCATTGCAAATTTGAACAAAATATACTAGTACTTTCTATTTTCTAGACTACTCTGGTAGAAAAGGATGTAGAAAGACTTGAGTTTTTATCTGAGCTTTTTCATGAGATAATTTATGCCAGTTCCCTCATTTCAACTTTTATCACTTTATAAGTGAATAGTAGAGACATATTTATAAGGAATATTAAGTTAATAGTTCCAAGGAACTATTGAGGTACAGCTTGCTAGTAAAACATAGAACTATATTATTTCATTAAGTGAAAAGTTAGGATATGGATAGTAGACTAGAAGAACTCTCCTAGCACAAGTGTTAGTTCCTCAGTAATGTTTTCCAGTTTCATCACCTACCATGTATGCAGTACTTCCTTTGAAATTATTAGCATTTGGTAATTTTGAATATAAAGTAGAGATACTGTGCTGAATAACCGATCAAAGATGAGAATGTATAAAGTAGAATTAAAATAGAGTCCAAATACTATTCTGCTATTAGGCCCAACAGTGGAACCTTTGTTCCTACTAGGTGGCCTTACCCTTGCCCCTGATCTTTATTTCCTTGTAGGTAATATGGGGCTAGTAATGGATTTCACTTAACATGCATGGTTGTTGTGAAGAAGCATTCAGTATCAAAGTCACAAAAGCTATTTCATGAACCGTATATGCAATAATAATCTGTGAACTCTGATGGTTCTTAGAGCTTAAAAAAAGGAGGTCGTCCAAGATTAAGAGGATATACTTGTGAACCTAATGAGGTTGGAAAGATGGCAGTTGTCAACTAGAAGGTCAAAAATGTTAAGAATAGGAAAAAATGATCACACAAGAGGAAGGTTATTATTATTGGTAGAAAAAGGTACTAAACTATTTATAAGAACAAAAGGAATTAAAAACAGTAATTTGTTGAAAAGATGTGACTATGAAATAAATTGCATCTGAATTTCTCAGTAATTTTTTCTTTTATTGATCTGAGGTTAAGAATTGAAGTTGTAAAACTGTGATTATAAAATGTACAAATATAACTGTCATACATGTTTGTGGTGCAAAAACTTGTACAAATTTAATGAAAAAAAAATGAAATGGCTAATAATTTTTCACTCTATCTTTTAGCATACGGCGACATCAAGAAAGAAGAGCAATTTTGACTCCCATTTTAACAGATTTTTCTGTCCGAATAACTGGAGCACCTGCTATCATTTTTACTAAAATAATTTCTCCAGAAAATATGCACACTGAGGTGAGAACTTAATTTAGGTTTCATTTTAGGCTATGTAATGGAGTATCTTCTCTTTGTAAATTAGGGGTTCTTAGTTTTAGTGCGCACAGAATGTCAAATTGCTTATTATTAATAAGTTATTATTGTATGTAACTAAAAATTAATACCTTCTAGCACTGTTTTGTTATTGCTTTCTTTAAACTCTTTAAAATATAGATTTTTTTGCATTTAAATTAATATATTTGTTATTTTTTTCTTTTGTTATTGCTTTTTATGTAGTAACTCATTTAATCCTTATAACACTCCTATTAACTTCTTCTATCCTCATTTTTATTTTTTTTACTGTGAAATGTTCAATTTTGTTGCTTTTATTTTAAAATATATTTTTGCTATAATTTTTAAAATTTTTTGTATCAATTTTTTATTTACATTCTAGTTAACATACAGTGTAATATTGATTTCAGAAGTAGAATTCAATGATTCATCACTTACATACAACATCTAGTGTTCATCACAAGTGCCCTCCTTAATACCCATCACCCATTTAGCTCATCACCCACTTTCCTCCCCTCCAATCACCACTCTCCATTTGTTCTCTAAAGTTAAGAGTTTCTTATGGTTTGCCTCTTTCTCTCCTCTTTTTTTTTTTTCACATCCCCTGTGAAACAGATGAACATCTGTTTGTTTCTTAAATTCCACCTATGAACAAAATCATATCATAAGGTATTTGTCTTTTTCTGACTGACTTATTTCAGTTAGTATAATATACTCAAGCTCCATCCATATCATTGCAAATGGCAAGATTTCATTCTATTTCATGGCTGAGTAATATTCCACTGTATATATATACCACATCTTGTCTATCCTTTCATTAGTTGATGAACTTTTGGACTCTTTCCATAATTTGGCTATAATGCTGCTATAAACATTGGGGTGCATGTCCCCCTCTCAAGTCATATGTTTGTATTCCTTAGGTAAATACCAATAGTGCAATTGCTGGCCCTTCTGAGATATTTACTGAATGAATAAAAAAACATATAAAAAAAAGTTAAAAGTAGATACCTTGAGTCATTCAGTATTTTTTTAAAAGATTTATTTATTTATTTTGGAGAGAGGGAAAGAGTGAGCATGCAAATGCATGGGGGGACAGGCAGTGGGAGAGACTCTTCAAGCAGACTGCCTGCTGAGCTCCATGGAGCCAGACACAGGGCTCCATCCCATGAGCCATGAGATCATAACTTGAGCCAAAATGAAGAGTCTGCCACTCAACTGACTGAGCCACCCAGGTGCCCCACTATCCTTTTATAGATGAAGAAACTGAAGCTTAGAGAAGCTAACTCAATAACTTGTCCATATTTTCACAAGTAGTAAGTGGCAAAGCATGGTTTGAACCCAGGCTGGTCTGGCTCCAGACCCTGCACTCTTACTTAACCTCTTTCTAATGAAAGCAACAACACTGAGAGAGAACTCATTTCTGATCTGGATGACTTTATTTAGTATATAGAGAATTTTACATGGATTACCTGACTTAGTCCTCACAACATCCTTGTGAAAGCAATACTAGGGGATCCCTGGGTGGCTCAGCGGTTTGGCACCTGCTTTTGGCCCAGGGCACAATCCTGGAGTCCCGGGATCGAGTCCCACGTCCGGCTCCTGGCATGGAGCCTGCTTCTCCCTCTGCCTGTGTCTCTGCCTCTCTCTCTCTCTCTGTGTCTATCATAAATAAATAAATAAACCTTTAAAAAAAATAAGAAAGCAATACTATTAGTATCCATGTTTTATAGATCTGAAAACTGAGATCTAAAGAGGTTAGGTAACTCAACCAATGTTACTAGCCAGTTACTGGTGGATCCAGGTTTCAAGACTGATCACTATGGTGTACTGCCTCCATGCTTAGAATAGAAATGTAATAATAATGTGATCCATCATAATTTTAAAAGTATTCTTCTTAGAAATTTATATTTTGCTAGGGAATCTGTGTGGCTGAGGCAGTTAAGCGTCTGCCTTCGGCTCAGGTCATGATCCCAAGGTCCTGGGATCGAGCCATGCATCTGGCTCCCTGCTCAGCAGAGGAGTCTGCCTCTTCCTCTCCCTCTGCTCCTCCTACCTGCTCATGTGCTGTCTCTTACTCTCTGTCTCTCTCTCTCTCAAATAAATCTTCAAAGAAAAATAAATTTATATTATGCTAAAAACTTTGTAAACTTTTTGGTCATTCACAGTTACAGGCAGTTATTATGAAAAGTTCAGAAAAAATAAGATTAAATATTACTCTAAGCTGGTTAAACTTCATTCACTTATAAAAATAATGTTTTGTATATTTTATTTATTTAATGTTTATAATTGCCCTATAGCAAAAATTAGGTTAAACATAGTATCTTATATCCACCAAGATGTATAAAAATTAAATAGGTGTACTACTATCTTATAGCAATTTAGTAACATGAATATATTTCTTTTCATCATTACTTGAGGAATAAATGAATTCTAACTCTAATAAGTAAATACAGGGAACTTGTGGGGGAAAAGGTTATTTAATCACAAAAGGAAAAGGAATATTCATTTCTAACATGCTATTCTTTATGGCTGTATTAAAATCTACTCTAAGCCATGTACTTTGCATTTGGGCCCCTCATAAGTCTCCTTAAATCCATTCCTTTAAATGACACTAGTAAGGAGAAGGTTCATTGGGCATTTCCAAGCATTCGAACTTTGTCCACATTCACTTCATGACAGGAGACAGAACTTCTGCTTTAGTAAGTGAAACTTTGGGGTTTTTTTTTTTCTTCTTTTTTCCTTCTCTGAATGGTTTTCTAATGATGAATGTTGGAATGATTTAAGTTATGCAGAACCCCACCAGTTAAGTAGTGGACATCTACCTAAAGCAGCCAAGATTTTAGCAGCTTGAAGAAGTGAAATTAATTAGTCTAGCTGTCTTTGGCTTCAGCACTATTTTGTTATAAATCATTTGGAGTGTATGCTTTGGAGAATACTCAAACCATACCACTTGTGATTGTAATTGCTTGCCTACAATTGCCAGTTTACATCTGTCTGCCCAACTAAATTGTGATCTCCCCAAGAGCAGGTTTCCATTCAAAGCCAACCTATTCTTTCTGCTATCCCTAGCAGCTGAGTATACTGCATGTTACTTAGGAGATGCTCAGTAAATATTTGTTAGTGTGAATGAATGAACAGGATTTGGCTAAAGAATTACATCATCACTTACATATGGAAATGATGTTAGTAGTTTGAAGTATAAAATGCCAGATGTATATGAAATGGTAAAAAAAAAAATTAATGTTTGTGTTGTTTGTTTCCCTGTAACTAGTGCATGGCCCAGTGCACAGCAGGACCTCATAAATGTTTATTAAATTAATCCATTAAACTATGTTGAGTGGTTGTGCTCTCCATCTCTGCTATTCTCATTAACGTATGAACTTGAGTCCCAGGAGAATTCATCAACATAGTAAAGGTCAAATAAGTAAGAATGACAAATTATCATCTAATGGCTATCATGTATCTTTATGTATATTCAACTTTTTTTTCTCCTCCAGGAGATTTTAGTGTGTGGCCATTCCTTGGAAGTGAATATAACCACAGATCTGGACTTCTTCCTAAGTGTGGCTCAAGTTCAACTCTTACATCAGTTAATAGTAGCAAATATGATTGGACTAGAACCATCAAGCAAGGCCAAAGAGGTAACTGTTACCTGATTTTGATTAGTCTTACTGCATTTGTGCCAACTTGACATTCATAATAGGAAAACTAGAATTAAATGTTTTCTGCTAATTATTCTATATTTAATTTTATTCAAAATATGATCATATATTATTTTGAATTGGTGTTCTTTATTTTTGAAATTTGGTCTCTTTTCGTATCATATACTTTTGCAAAATGTCTGTGGCCTACCCTCAGAAAAGCCTCTATTAAAAATATGGTTTTGGTATCCTGCTGCAATTTTTAAAGTACAACACAAGAAACATGGTATAGCTTTCACTTACATACATTACAGGGTTCAGGACTCTTTTGGAAGTGAACATGCAATAGCACTATGGGAATATCTTCAGTAAATAACTTCTAAAGTATTCATTTTCCATGCTCAGTGAAGAACAGACACAATCATAAAAGTTGAATGCCTGCCTAGAATTTTAATTTTGATCCGGTGTTCATTGGACCCGGCATTGTAACCACAAAGCATGTCAGCATGAAACAAAGGACGCTGCTTATTAGATGCTTCTCAAGATATGTTTTCTTTGCTTTTTGTTTCCATACTTCTATAATCATATCTGTACTTAAAGTATATCTCCTATAAAAACTCAAGTGAAGAAACAGTTTATCTGTGAAAAGGAAATTGGTTTTATTTTAGTCAAGAGTTATACAGAAGACTAAGTTCTATTTATAGTTCTCAGTATTTGCTGAGAGCTACTTGATGCTAGGCAATGTGCCACGCATTTTCATGTAAGTTCATTCATTGTATCTCTCAGCATATTATCACAACCACCTTGTGAGGTTGATATGGACATTTTTAACATTTTATGTTTTAGGGTCTTGGGGCTCAGAGATGGTAAGTGACCTGCCTGAAGTCACTCATACATAACTTAAAAACAGTGGAACTGAAATTTTAATTTAAGTCTTTCAAGTCAGTGCTCTTTCCATTCTACCACAGTTTGTGGATTATAACTATTATATTAGTCTCTTAATCATCTTTATTTTTTAAAAATTATTTTAAAATGATAAAGCTTTTACCTTTTATATCTGAAGATACTAGACCATCTTTTACCACTCATGACCTCTATTTGCTCAGTATGTCTTTTTTCTTGTTTTTTTAATTGAGAGAAAGCAAGAGAGAGTGGGGGGAGGGGCTGAGGAAGATGGGGAGAGAGAGAATTTTAAGCAGACTCCACACCCAGCACAGAGCCCTACTCAGGGTTTGATCTCACAACCCTGAGATCATGACCTGAGCTGAAATCTAGAGTTGGATGCTTAACCAACTGAGCCATCCAGGTGCCCTTTGCTGTATCTTTTTTTAAAAAGGCTGTAGAGCTATGCAGTTTCTAAAATATCAATTTTTTCTAATACACATTATTGGATCCATAAGGATGTAATTATAAGACCTGAAAATAAATAAAGCAAAAAATATTTCCCTGTGGCATTTTTGATGAAGTCCTTAAAGCAAATTGGGTTGGAAACAATATTTTACATTCCTATATTGTTTGTGCCAAGTGTATAAATCTCTTACATCAGTGAAATCTAATTCATAGGTTTCTGATGTGTTTTAGGAATATATACAACTTACCGAATTTGTTAACTCTTTACCTACTTTTGGCAATTATAAATAAAGCTTCTATAAACATTCATTTGCAGACTTTTGTGTGGATGTAAGTTTTCAGTTCCTTTGGGTAAATGCAAAGGAGTGTAATTCCTGGATCATATGGTCAGAATATGTTTAGTTATGTAAGAAACCACCAAACTGTCTTCCAAAGTAGTTTGTACCATTTTGCGCTCCCACCAGCACTGAACGAGACAGTTCCTGTTGCTGCACGATCTTAGCATTTGGTGTTTTCAGTGGTCTAGATTTTGGGCATTTTATTAGGTGTGTAATGGTATCTCTTATTGTTTTAATATGCATCTCCCTGATCATATATGAAATGGAACATCTTTTCCTATGCATATGCTTATCTTCCATCTGCAAATCTTCTTTGGTGAGGTGTCTGTAAAAGTCTTTGGCTCATTTTTTAATTGGTTTGTTTTCTTACTGCTGAGTTTTAAGAGTTTCTTTGTATATTTTGTATAACAGTCCTTTATCAGATGTGACTTTTGCAAATATTTTCTCCTAGTTTATGGATTGTTTTCTATCCTTGAATACTTGATGCTATCTTTCACAGAACAGAAGTTTCTAATTTTAATTATTTCTTTCATGGATCATGTCTTTGGTGTTTTATCTAACAGGCATCACCATACCCAAGATCATCTAGGTTTTCTCTTATGTTCTCTTCTAAAAGTTTTATAGTGTGTGTTTTACATTTAAGTCTAATGTCCATTTTGAGTTCATTTTTCTGAAGGGGGTTTGGTCTGTATGTAAATTCATTATTTTGCATGGGAATGTCTAGTTATTCCAGCTCCATTTGTTGAAGAGATTGTCTTTGCTCCACGTATTCCCTTTGCTTCTTTGTCAAAGATCATTTGACTAAATTCATGAGGGTCTATTTCTGGGCTGTTTATTGTGTTCTATTGACCTATTTGTCCATTCTTTCACCAATACCACACTGTCTTGATTACTTTAATTTCATAGTAAGTCTAAAGGTAGGGTAGTGTTAGTCCACCAACTTTGTTCTTCTCTTCATTATTATATAAGCTGTTATGGCTCTTTTGCCTCTGTAAACCTTTAGAATCAGTTTGCCAATAGCCATTAAATAAATTACTGGATGTCTGTGTGTGTGTGTGTGTGTGTGTGTGTGTGTTGTGTGTGTGTTTTTAAGATTTTATTTATTTATTCATGAGACAGAGAGAGAGAAAGAGAGAGGCACAGACACAGGCAGAGGGAGAAGCAGGCTCCATTCCATGCAGGGAGCCTGACGTGGGACTCGATCCCGGGTCCCCAGGACCACACCTTGGACTGAAGGCGGTGCTAAACCGCTGAGCCACCCAAGCTGCCCAAATTACTGGAATTTTCATTGGGATACATTGAATCTATAGATCAAGCTGAGAGATGACATCTTGACAATATTGATTTTTCTTATCTGTGAACACGGAATATCTCTCCACTTACTTAGCTCCTTGATTCTGTTCGTCTGAGTTTTACAGTTTTTCTTATATAGATCTTGTATATATTTTGTTAGATTTATATCTAAGAATTTCATTTTTTGGTATGTTAATATAAATGCTATTGTGTTTTTAATTTCAAATTCTACTTGTTCATTGTTAATATATAGAAATGTAATATAATTGACTTTTGTGTTATCACTTATTCATTTGAAGGGTTTTTATGTTGATTTTTTCAGATTTTCTATTATAGACAGCCCTGCCATCTGTAAACAGGGACAGATCTTCTGTTCCAAACTGTAATAATTTTATTTCCTTTTCTTGCCTTATTGTACTAGCAAGGACTTCCTGTCTTGAAAAATAGTGATGAGAAAGGACATCCTTGCCTTCTGTCTGATCTTAGTGGGAAAATTTCAGGTTTCTCACTGCGAGTTTTTTGTAGATAATGTTTATCAACTTGAGGTCACTTCTGTCTATTCCTAGTTTACTGAGAGTTTTTATCATGAATGGGTTTAGATTTTGTCAAATGCTCTTTATATATCCATTCATATGATTTCTCATTTTAAGTGTGTTGATGTGATATGGATTACATTAATTGAGGGTTTCTTTAAGATTTTACATATTTATTTGAGGGTGAGAAAGAGAGAGCACAGTAGGGCAGAGTAGCAGAAGAAGAGAGAGAAGCAGCCTCCCCACTAAGCAGGGAGCCAGATATTGGGCTGATACTAAGACTCGGAGATCATGAACTGAGCCAAAGGCAGATGCTTAATGACTGAGCCACCCAGGTGCCCTAATTGAATTTTAAATGTTAAACAAGCCTTGCAATACTTGGGATAAATCCTACTTAGGGTAGTATATAATTCTTTCTTTCTTTCTTTCTTCTTTCTTTCTTTCTTTCTTTCTTTCTTTCTTTCTTTCTTTCTTTCTTCTTTCTTTCTTTCTTCTTTCTTTTTCTCTTTCTTTTTCTTTCTTTTTTCTTTCTTTTTCTTTCTTTCTCTTTCTTTCTTTCTTTCCTTTCTTTTCTTCTTTTCTCTTTTTCTCTTTTTCTTTTTCTTTTTCTTTTTTTTTTTTCTTTCCACAGAGAAAGAGAGAGGCAGAGACATAGGCAGAGGAGAAGCAGGCTCCTTGCAGGGAGCCCGATGTGGGACCCGATCCTGGGACTCCAGGATCATGCCCTGAGCCGAAGGCAGGCACTAAACCACTGAGCCACCCAAGGATCCCTATAAGATTCTTTTTACACATTGTTGGATTATATTTGCTAGTATTTTGTTGAAGATTTTTGTGTCTTTGTTCATGAGAGATACTGGTCTATAGTTTCCTTTTCTTATGTCTTTTTCTGGTTTGGCTATTAGGCAATGCTAACCCATAGATTGAGTTAGGAAATATTTCTTCTGCTTGTGTCCTCTGAAAGAGATTGTAGAGAAGTGGTATAATCTCTTCTTAAAGGTTGCTAGAAATCATCATTAAACCCATCTAGGCCTGATGCTTTCTTTTTTTCTTTTCTTTTTTTTTTTTTTTGATGCTTTCTTTTTTGAAAGGTTATTAATTAATTGTTGCTTCAGTTTCTCTAATAGATATAGGCCTATTCAGATCCTCGGTTTCTTCTTGTGTGAGTTTTATCTGATTGTTTTTCAAGAAATTGGTCCATTTTCTTGAAATGGTTATCAGATGTGTGTGGGCATGGACTTGTTTATAATATTCCTTTATTATTCTTTTTATTTCCATAGGATCTATAGTGATGTCCCCTCTTTCATTACTGATATTAGTAATTTGATTCCTTCCTCCCCTTTTTTTTAGTTAGCCTAACTAGAGGCTTTTATTGATTTTTGCTCTAATTCTTATTATTTCTTTACTTCTTGCTTTGAATAGTGATAATATTTCCAGACAATCTTTGACAGGCTTAATTTAAAGATTAATTTTAAAAGTTATTCAAGAATGTGGTGGATGATTTTTGTTAGTAGGGGAAACATGTACTCTCTAAACAAAGGGGAACAAAGATGGACAAACCTTTGAAAATAGAAGTGAGAAACAGTGGAATAATCTAAGGATTATTGCTAAAACCAGTATATAATATTAATCTTGATTGTTTGGACAGCTAACACACAAACTAAAGAGTACATAGCTAAAAGAGAAGCAAGCACTTCAGGCAATAAAATGACCACATGATAGTTTAGGCAAATTGTCTTTCATGTTGATCAAAACTTTTCTAATGTTTTTGCTCTGAAAAATGTACTCTAGAAGAGGTGGGGCCACTGAATCAATCACTCTATTTTTGTATTCTTTGATTTTCATTTTTCCCCTTCGAGTGCTATGCCTTTCATGACTGCTGGCTCCCAGGATATTTCTTTTTTAAACTAACCGTTCTTGTTTCTCTATATATATTATGACAGTCCGAGAAAGAACATAAGAGAAATAAACATTTAATATTCAAAAAGCCAAAGTGCATCTCCTATTTACAAATTACATGTCCTTTCATACTCTGTTCTGTAATTCATCTCTATGACAACAATTGATTCTATGACAGTAGAATAACAGTCAGTAATGTTTTGGGGTTTCTTACATCCTAGTTCCCTGCCATTTACTTGAGGTCAGAGCCAACCTCCTAGACAATTTCAGAGTCAAATCCAAATGTGCAATTCTAACTTTTCTCTGGAAATAAAGCTCCACTACTCATCCTTGATTTCTGGTAGAGCTTTGGTGATTTACACAATTGATTTACCCTTTAAAAACTCTTTGCTTTCTTGCAAGACCATCTTAGTCTCATAAAGGCCCAATTGTATAAAAATGGTTATTAGTAATATAATCATAACTTTCATGCAATAAGAATTAACAAGAGAGAGAGTTCAGTAACACGAACCAGTAAATATCAGGAAAGTTTTGAAAGTGAATGTGAATAAACAGAAAACTAAAAAATTTTAATTTATCCAAGTCTATCTATGGAAGAATAATACAGGCCTTTTTTATATGATAAAAGAAAACTAAATCATAAGTTTTCCTAAAGCTGTTAGTATATAGGACATTATAAGAAGTTGTTAAAAAACAAAACAAACAAGAAACCCTACCTTTATATCATTTTATTTCAGTTGCTATCACACAAAAAATACAGCATGTAGAAAATTCGCATCAACTTTTATGTTAGACTGCTTTAAACTGAGATGAAAGCTGAGTAGCCTATCTGAAATATGTGAAACCATAAGCAGTATAGATAAGATACTAAAAATAGCCTGTTAACTTGAAATGGTTTATTTTTTATAATGCAGTTTTATTTTTATCAAAGTAATACATGAACAACTGTTGCTAAACTAAACATATCAAAATAGTATGAGTTTCTTAATAACCCCACCTCAACCTTTTTAACTACTTTAACTCTTCTGGTATTTATCCCCATATTTCTGTATATAATGAAAGACTACCATCTCTTGATTTACTCATTCATGTTTTACCTATTCACTTGTTATTTTCTTTTAGATGAAGATTCCATCTCTTAAACTTCTTTCCACTCTTCCATCTTCTCAATATTCTAACAGCATATTTTTAAAGTCAATACAAATTATTTTTCTTATAAAGTCTATGTAAATATTGTTCATTGCTTAGCAAAGTAGTACATTATTGTCATAGTTCCTTGATTGTTTTTCCTAAAGTTGATCATTGCCACATTCTTTATTTGCTCAGGTTTTTAAAAAAATCTCTGCCTCTTTTCTCCATCCGAACCCCAGCTCCCACCAGTGACTCTACTGAGTGCCAGCAATTTAATTTTTCATGCTTTGCAACTTACAAAAAAATGTCACCCCCTCACCCCATCAGAATGATTTTTCCTAAGTTCTTCCTTCCTTCTCCGTTCTGGACTAGTAGTTCTCTAAACCTACTGCCACTTAACACAAAAGAGTCAGATGAGAGAAGATTGTGATTTTGAGTTAATGTAAAGTTTAGAGAAACTATAGAGTATCAAGTAACTAATTTTTATATGAATATAAATTAGTAAAATTGCCAATATTTTTATCCCACTCTTCCAAAATACTAAGTATTTGAATTCATATATAGAAACATATTAGTACAGAAAATATTATAATAGGATATGATATATGGCTAACATAGTTTGCTTGTGTGCTTTTACAGTTTGCTATAAGACAATATAAAATGTTGGACTTTTTTGCTACGAACTGTGATTGACTAAATGCCCTATGGAATAGTGGTGGAAGTTGTTTTTTTGATGGTATTATTACTATTTGAGCGTGGAAATAATCTTTGGAGTCATTCTTCATTTAGGAATTAAAATTCTTGTTTTTTTAGTCAATGGTGAAAAACTCTTGCAAGGTATACTTGACCAACTTGAGGATTGCTAGGAATAATTAGAACTAGGAACTTAAGAGTAAAGAAAAGGAGAAGCGACTTTAAGTGGTGGTGTAGTGACAGGTTTTTTGGAGTAGAACATTAGGCAAGATGAGGGAAATAGAGGCAAAGTATACCCTGAGAACACAGGTGAGTGGAGTTGGGTTTTGAAAGTGAAAACTGAGACTGGTGTGGGAGAAGATGTTAGTGTTCTGTCTTGCTGTAGGCATGAGTGGGAAAGCCCATCTCAGAGGTCATATATTTCTGCATTAAAAAAGGAGATCGGAATTTTGAATGTTGTGCATGTGGTGACTTCCCATTGGTGTTGCTATGCTGAGTATTTGTTTCCCTTCAGAGGCACCTGGATCGACTACTTGTAACCAAGCAATAAACACAGGTACCAATAAAATATGGATTCAAGCAGAGCCTTAAATGGACAAGAAAGCCTTGGAGGAAATACTCTAAATTTCTTAAAATCTAGACCTGGAAAAGTTATTAAGTATTTTATTACCTATCCTCTCCAAGAGAAGGACTTCTTAGGTATATTGAACTATCACACCTGTCTCAATTTTACTTAGGCCTTGTAGATATTAAAAATATCCTCATTGTCTCCTGATAAACAAGCTTATGCTTAGAAATGCATCATTGCTTCAGGGTACATACTAAACATCAAGAAAAACCATAATGTTTTTAATTTTCTAACCATGCTTATGTTTATCTCATACATATTTCTTGACCAGAAATCCAATGAATGCATTGTTTTCCTAAGGCTCTCTTAAACTGTCTTTCCTGGTCATATTTAGGAGTATTCATTGAGGGCTTACCATATACCAAATATACTGGCTACAGACTGAAAAAAGGTATGAAAAATAAGTACACTGTGATCCCTGCCCTGTAGGATTTTATAATCTGGTTGGGAAACAAAACATAGATAAATGAATTTATAACTAAGAACTCAAAGCAGTCAATGAAAAGTATTAAATGTGCTCTATGGAAAATTAGTATTATAGGAGTGATTCAGAACAGGAGATTAGGCCAGGTGGTCAGAGATCTAGCTTCACAGAGAAGTTGGAATTGAATAGGCAGAAAAGAATGACCTATTTGTTTATTCAATAAATATTGAATCTTTTCTAAATATCAAACACTACAATGGATATTACGGTGACAGCGTTAAACAAAAGATATAAAGTTTCTGCTTTGGTGTTCTAGTGCTTATATATTTCATGAGGAAGATAAGCAATGATAAATAATTAGAGCTAGATCAAGATATATGGTTATATATATACACACATACACACTTAGCTCGTTGCATATGTCAGATACGTTCACTTTCCATCAGCCCAAAATTAGTCATGTGGTTGCATTTAGCTGCAAGAGAGGCTGAGAAATGTAATCCTTCTACCACATGACCATGTGCCATGCTTAAAATTATTTAACTATGAAAGAAGGGGATGATGAATATTGGGATATAACTGATAGCCTTGGCCACGGAGATTTCAGGGTTACCTGGTAGCCAGAGCTAGAATATTCCTCAGAAAGCAGTTTTCTCTTCAATACTTTGAACTTAATCTCCACTAAAGCCTAAAGTTATCATAAAATGGCAAAAACAATGTTGGCTTACTAATTGCTCAGTGCTGCTATAGTGACAAGTATTGTCTTTGCCCAGCTTCTCTAACGCTCTTTACCTGATGGTAGAACTTCCTTTCTTTTGGCTAAACAACATTCTCCTATGTGGTTTTGATAGGGATTCTCATTCCAGAGTAGATATGAGACACAGGCCTGGTCAATCATTGTACTCCATCCCCCTGTCAGTCATTAGCCCAGATATGGACACACTATTTAGACCAGGAGAGTGTTTTCTGTGAATACACTGAGAAGGATAAACTCTTTTTCCTATGGATTAAGTCCGGATGTTATCAAGTATATTGGAGCTTTGTTTGACCATGCTTCTCTATTCTCCTTCACCACTATCACATGAAGAAAACCTGTGTTTTTAAAAATGAAAGGAGTTGAATTCACAGAAACCAGGGAAGCTGAAAGATGGAGAGAAAAAGTCTTTGACATCATCTGACATCCTTTGACACAGTTTAGCCAATGAGATACAAAGAGAAGTGTCCAAGAGATTTCTGGGAAAGTCTTTAGCTTCTTACTTTTCACCTTCTTGGAATAACGACAATGGAAGTGACCAGCTACTTGTGACCATTAGGCAAAACATGGTGACAAACATGATGACAAAAACCACATACTAAGGATAGCAAAATAGATAGAAAATGATCCTGAGATGCATGTGACATCATGAAGCCACTACCACCAGCACTGGACTTTAAGATTTAATGTGAAGAAAATAAACATAAATTAATCCAGTAATATTTGTTTTTTTATTACATAAGGACAAACAAAAGCTTCACTGATACACTGTTTCAGTAATTCTAAGATAGAGATAATAAAGCCCAAAGTGCTGAGCACACAGTACAATTTGCTGAAAAATGTTAGCAATGAGTTGGCAAATGGATTCCTTAATTCCTAGGAATTCCTATTTCTGTTCATAGAGAAAAGATAGATGTATGCAATATACACATCAAAAGAACTGGAAAATATTGGTGATTCACTGAATGCTTAATGGAGACAGGTTGGGTACATACATATTGTGGAGGGCTCCGTATACTGGACTGAAATGTTTTAAGTAGGTAAGCAATAGAGAGGAGTTGAAGTTAGTTGAAGTATATAATAACTTAAACAGATGTGCTTCTAAGCTCAGATCCATTTTAGACTGAACCTCTCAGGTTTTCCTCACATATAGGTAGTTCAAACATACATAACCATAGCTACATCTTTCTGGATTCTACTATAATATAATGTATTCTAATACAGTATCAGTATCTATATTTCGGTTAGGATTTGAAACAGCTGTAACATATATTATATGGGTTATATATTGGACCCATTGTTTCCAGGAGCTACAGTTATTCTTAAAAAAGAAAACAATGCGCACACTTTAAAAACTGATAAAACAGAAGGATGAGAAGGCTAAGATTGCCCTGGGTTTGGCTGCAGTGATTACTCTGTTACTCCTGGCTAGCAAGTAATCATCTTATTAAGCCTACTTACAGAAATAGTATATAAAAGGAGTAACACATGCTCATTTTCAAATCAGTGTTTTAGAGTAAATAAAATTTTTTATGACAAAATAAAAACCATATTTTTAGGGGTAAAGAATAGAACCACATCACTGGGGATCTGAAGGTGGGGTTCTTTGATCCATACACTCCATATCCTGAAGAATAATGTAGACAATTATAACACTAATTGAGCATTTCTTCCTTTGCCCTCTCTCCTTCCTCCTCCACTTAACCACTTGGTTTTAGCCACTTCCTTAGATCTCCTTTCCTTTTAGTCTCTGGTAATGACTTACTTGGTAATCCATCCTGTGCATGCTTGGTACCTGCTCTGACACTCTCTTTGGTAGCTAAAAATTATGTTCTTCAAGGAAAATCTCATTTACAAAAAGAAATTTAATTTAGCCATCTGAAAATACACAGAACTTAGTGTGTCTTCGATATTTCTAAAGTAATAAATATTTCCACTAAAGTAAAGTTTCTATTTCTCCAGACTCTTTATTATTTATTGTACTTGGCTTGTCTACAACTATCTAAAGAATAAACAACTACATAAAGCACCATATCTGTCTATGAAGCATGATAAAATTACATTACAAAAAAATAGTGTTACGGTCAAGCTGATCAGAACAGGTAAAACCCCCTGAGCTATATCTTCATCCTCAATTAGAATGCTAGTCCTTCTCATCTATTCTTTTATGTTCATGTTTTTTCCTGTCTGTACTAAGTTCTAGGTCTTTTCTTTGACCTTGAATCTTATCTCTTTAATAACTGCTCATTTCTCAGATTTTAAAAAAATTTCCAGTGCTTTTTTTTAATGCCTTATTCCTCATGACCTACAAAAATACTTGAATATCAGTAGGAACAGTCTAGAAACACTGTAGTAAAATAGTTCGTAACTGATTCATTATTACCTTTCTGAACAAAAATATGATAAATGAGCTAGCTGTTCAAAATAACTGAAGGTCCATGGTTTTCTGGGTTTTCTATATGACAGTTCTAATAAGCAAACTTCTGGGATTTCAGTTACTATTACATAAAAGAACCAACTTTTTAAAAATATTAACATCAGAGCCATGGGAATGTATATAACTCTCATCTGAGATTTCATACATTTTTAAATTGCTTATTTCTAAAACTTTGGCTCTTCATCAAAGGTTTTCTGTAGCAAATGACTAAAAATCCTCTCACAGAGTATAGAGGTATATAAAATAAACACCAAAGCCCAAACCCAATAATCTTTCTTCTATATTTTTTAAGATTCCTAGACTTCAGCAAATGTGCTATGTCCCATCTTTCTTTCTACAAATTGGTCCATTCAGTAATACACATTTGGAAGACACAAAAGGATACTTAGGACATGGAATATTCTATATTTTGATTGTGGTGGTTACACAACTGTATGCATTAGTTAAAGACCATCCCCCCTATATGTTTCTAACGAGTAAATTTTATTATTTACAAATTACACTCTGGTAAACCTGGCTTTCTTTTTTTTAATTTTTATTTATTTATGATAGTCACAGAGAGAGAGAGAGAGAGAGGCAGAGACACAGGCAGAGGGAGAAGCAGGCTCCATGCACCGGGAGCCCGACACGGGATTCGATCCCGGGTCTCCAGGATCGCGCCTTGGGCCAAAGGCAGGTGCTAAACCGCTGCGCCACCCAGGGATCCCTAAACCTGGCTTTTAAAAAAAGTTTCGCCCATTTGGAAAACATAAAGTCCACTATTAACAGTGATTTCCATTAATGTCAGAATGTTACTGAGGTGGCTACCCAGAATCCATAGTACCAGCTAACACTTATTAGATACTGATTATGTGCCAGATGGTCTCAGTAGTTTATATAGCTTAACTCCTTTAGTCCTAACAATAACCCCCTGAATTGAGGCTTTGTCTCAGATTGTACAGATATGGAAACTGAGTCTCAAAGAAGTCACATCTCAGAATACTACTCAGACATAAAAAGAAAAAGAAAAGAAAGAAATCTTGCCATTTGCAATGACGTGGATGGAACTAGAAGATACTATGTTTAGTGAAATAGGTCAATCAGAGGAAAACAGTTATCATATGATCTCACTCATATGTGAAATTTAAGAAACAAAATAGAGGGTCATAGAAGAAAAGAGGAAAAAATAAAACGAGACAAAATCAGAAAGGGAGATAAACCATAAGAGACTCTTAATCATAGGAAACAAACCAAGGGTTGCTGGAGGGAGAGGAGGTGGGAGAGTGGGGTAACTGGATGATGGACATTAAGGAGGGCATGTGATGTAATGAGTACTTGGTATTATATAAGATGATGAATCACTGACCTCTACCTCTGAAACTAATAATACATTTTATGTTAATTAGTTGAATTTACATTAAAACAAAAGTCACATCATTTGCCCAAGGTTATATAGCTGAATAAGTATCCAAGCCCAGGTATTTGCCCCACTCCCTACTCTGAGAATGTATTGGTTAGAGGTGCTGTTAGAGGTCATTCAGTGTCTTAACTGATTTTTATGTGGGTGTTTTTAAAGAATTAAGCAAAGTCTAGTTTATAGACGACTTTAACTGTTCTTATATAAAATTTACATTTTATTGTATTGCATGGTAAGCTATTGAAGGATCTAAAGCAGCATGACATTATCAAGTTCACATTTGGAATAGTGATAGATGGATTAGATAGGGAGATCACTGGAAGCCATAGTAGTAATCCAGATGACGAGAGGCTGAATTGAGCACTGATTTAGGGAAGAAGAGGGAAAAAAAACAGGAATGGGCATTCTCTGCATTTGCTTGAAAAGGTGTATATAAGGAGGAAAGCCCTAGGAAGAAAGGTCATAAGTAATTCATTATTATCTTCCCTGAGTAAAAATAGAATAAATGAACTGATTAATCTCAGTACATGTGTTAATGGAAAGATGGTGCTCTAGGTCATTCTTTCTCCAGCTGTTCTCAGTTAGATAACAAAGGGCAATGACTCTTCAGCTACATGTTTGCTTATAGGTATCAGTTAGTCCTAAATTCAGAGGCCACAGATGGGGATTCTCTTGCACTTTATATTCTCTTGCACTTCTTGAATTCTTGACCAGCTCTGTATTTCATTGATGCCTCCAAAAAAAAAAGTTGCAGTGAACTATTGTCTCCTTTTAAAGACTCAAGAAATGGTTATTATTTAGTTGTTTATTGGTTTTATTTCTAAATACGGAAAAGACAAGGATGTTTAAATGTCAATGGTCAGGATTCGGTTGGAAGGGAGGTTGAAATATATTGAGATGAGAAGGAAAAAGCAACAGTGTACCATTCCTAAAATAATGAGAAAATAATTTCCTAAAAATAAAAGCAAGAGGGGTTGATGTTAGGAAGAAGTATACTTCTTCTAATAGAACAAAAGGAGAGAAAGAGAGCATGGTCTCAGATGTAAGTAGATATAAATAAATTCAACAGTTTAGTAGTAGGAAGTTGAAGCAGTGCCTATTTGATTATTCTTTACTCCAGAAATAAGATGTAAGATACCTATTAAGAAATGGTACGGGGCTTAGAGATGGAAGGCAGGAATCTGCTTATTTTATTTAATTTTTTTTTTACCTAGTAAATATAGATTGAAATCTATATAGATGCATACAAATATTGGTAAAATTTAAAGATTGCTAAAAATTAAGACCAGAGGAACAACAACACAGCGTAATTTCAGGCCACAAGGCCTGAATCTCAGATTTGACTGTTGACTTCCTGGCAGACAAAAGAAAATGAAGACTCAGATACTAATAAATTTATTTAAAGGTTTCTGATTTTTAGAATGTATACGTCATTTTAAGACACATTTCTTGGGACTCCTGGGTGGCTCAGCGGTTGAGCGTCTGCCTTTGGCTCAGGTCATGATCCAGGGGCCCAGGGATCAAGTCCCACATTGGGCTCCCTATGGGGAGCCTGCTTCTTCTTCTGTGTGTGTCTCTGCCTCTCTCTGTGTTTCTCATGAATAAGTAAATAAAATCTTTAAAACAAAATAAAATGCATTTCTTATTTTAGAATAGTTTTAGATTTACAGAGAAGTTGTAAAAATAGTATGGAGAGTTCTTAAATACCCTGCATCCATTTTCCCTGTTATTAACATCTTAAATTTGTATGTATGGTACATTTGTCACAACTAACGAACTAATGTTGATATAACTATTAACTAAAGTTTGTGCTTTGTTCAGATTTCCTCAGTTTTCTAAGAAAATTTTATGAACGTTTTCTGTTTGAGGATCCCATTAATGATACCATGTTACACTTATTGTTATATCTTCATAGGCTCCTCTAGACTATGACACTTTCTCATATTTTCCTTGCTTTTGATTACCTTAACAGTTTTGAGGAGTACTGGTCAGGTATATTTAGAATTTCATTTAATTCGAATTTGTCTGATCCTGGGGAAGGGGTAGTATCAACATAAATCACTTGGAATTGTTCTATACAAGAGTTTTCTATTCTTCATTTAGAATATAGGATATGTATTATAAATATAATAAATGTGCCTTTCCCATATAATAGTTGTATTAATTGATATTAATAGTATCAATTAATAGTATAAATAGTATACTATTTACAATAGTATAAATAGTATAAATTACAATTACAGTTAATCCCTTATATGCCAGCCATTTCCTTAGTCCCTCAGAGCTCTAGTATCTTCATCTACACAATGAGAGGTTAAGATTTGGACTGTGCTAGTTGGCTTTCACCTTCCTTTCACTGGTATGTTTGATGACCTGAGGGAAAGCCCAAGACTGACCTCCAGTGGTAATCTGTGCTGCTCCAAGAAATAAATACTTGTTTGTTGCCTTGAGATAAGTTGACACAACCAGGTAGTTAAGAAAAAGTAACCCTTACAGCAAGTCAGTTTCTAATTTATTTATTTATTGATAGTTAATGACAAATTTCAATTTCTCGATAATATGACTAGAGAAATTTCTTTCTAGAAATGACCAAAAATATCTTTTTTCTGTTCTGAAATTTGAACCATTTGGGGAGAAATGAAAACTCTCATCATTGTATACATAACTCTAATTCTGGATATAATCATTCCATAAATGTCTCTTATACTTAGATGATTTACTCCCAGTAATTTAGTAGATGTTGTTAGTACTCTTAAAATATTTTCTGAAAAAAAAAATATTTTCTGATGTTGAGGGGATCCCTGGGTGGCTCAGTGGTTTAGCACCTGCCTCTGGCCCAAGGCGTGATCCTGGAGTCCCCAGATCGAGTCCCACATCAGGCTCCCTGCATGGAGCCTGCTTCTACCTCTGCCTGTGTCTCTGTCTCTGTCTCTCTCTCTCTCTCTCTCTCTGTATCTCTCATGAATAAATAAAATCTTTAAAAATATATTTTTTTTTCTGATGTTGACTTCTCATTTTTCTCATTTTTTCCTGAGGTTTCTCTCCTCATGGGACCATACTCATATAAATTCTGAGGTATCTCCCCCCCCAATAGTATCAGAAGATATTTGAGAATCTTTGGAAGTGGGGTGTATCCCTATGGGGGAAATTCCTCTAATATTGTTAGCATTTTCCAGAAGTGGATATATGTTTTCTGGGATCTGAAATTGGTCCTTTTTAAAAATACAAACTATATATATAAAATAACCAAGGCTCAGGGTCTTGTAAAATGTCCTTGCAAGCCAAGAGGCCTTGAAGCTGAAATTTCATATTAAGTCTATGGTAAATCTCCCTCACACAGTCTTGAGTGAAAATTGACATTACCACTGTACCAGTTTTTTATTGCTGCCTGTGTAGAAGTCTCTTGCATTCCATGGCTCTTGCTCTCCTTCCATCTTCAGGGCAATGGCAGGTCAAGTCCTTTTTAGATGGGATCTTTGTGACCTTTTGTCTTGCATCTCTCTCTAACCATAGCAAACACGTTCTTAGCTTTTTAGGACTTGTGATTAGATCAGGCTCAAAGTCCCTTTTGCCACGTAAGCTAACATGTTCACAGGTTCTGGGAACTAATATGTGGACATCCTCAGGAGAATAGTTTTCTGCATAACATACTACATGAGGTTAGGATTTCTGTCTTCTTTTCACTTGATAGTAATGACCAGCAACTTAATCTTACTGACTCAAAAAGCCAGCAATGAGCTACCAAACTCAGACAAATCTAGGCATCTCCAGAGTCAGACAACACAACATAAAGCGTAAATGTATCTGTTGGGAGATGACATGATACAGAGAAAAGTGTTAGAAATTGTTTACTGTGTATCCAATTTGAATTTGAAAGTTAGTGTTTTGCTATTGTAGCAATTTGTCCCTGACTTAAAATAACAGTTTTTAGGAAATTATATTGTCCAAAAAAAATGATTGTCTTGATTTTTTAGAAATCTCTTTAATGTTTGCCTTAATGAAAGACTGGTAGATTCTTCTATCTGTTTCTGTATTCAATCTGTTATGTTATTTTGATTAAAATGTAGGAAGAAAAATCCAGCCTCACACAGATACGGAGTCAGACAGGGAGTATTTTAGTAACCTTTAGGATCATTGTGTATCTTCTTTATTGCTTTTTTTCTTTTTTTTTCTTTATTGTTATTACAATAAAACTTGAGATATGGTAGTCTCTCTTTTTACCTACTTTATTGACTTTCTATTTTTTAACAGTTTTTTTTTTTTAGATATAATCCACATACCATACAATTAACCCATTGTAAGTGTGCAGTTCTATGGTTCTTAATATATTCAGAGTTGTGCTGCCATCACCACAATTTTAGAACATTTTAGTCACCCCCAAAATGAAACCCTGCATCCCTTAACCATGATCCAACTCTCTCACCCTCTCCAGCCCAGGCAACCACTAATCTACTTTCTTTCTCATGGATTTATCAATTTTGGACATTTCATATACATAGAATCATATTATATGTGATTTTTTATGACTAGCTCCTTTTATTTCACACAATGTCGGTATCAATGTTTTCTTTTTATTAGATGCTTCATTTCTTTTTATTGCTAGATAATATTTCATTGTATAGATGTATACCACATTTTTTAGTCCATTATTCAATCGACAGACCTTTGGTAAATTTCCTTTTTTGGCTATTAATATTGCTGCTATAAACATTCACAAGCATATCTTATATATATATATGTATTTTCATTTGTCTTGAGAATATACCTGTAAGTGGAATTGCTGGATCATATTGTAACTCTGTTTAATTGTGGCAGTTTCTTAAAAGATTAGCTACATATGAAATGTGAAACCATAACAATGGACTTGTAATTGATTTCTAGTGACTTCCATGCATGATTGGGTAACATTATTCATTTGGAAAAACTTGTTTAGTTAGTTATGCAGATCTTCCAAAAGTTAACACAGTTTATTACATGACCTCAAAATTCACATTTGTTGATATTACCAGTTATCTCATTAGAAATGTCTAAATACCAGGAAACTCAGGTTCATGCTAGCAGATACAAGTTTTCCATAATACTAATTTTTGCTTGATAGTTTAAATAGTCAGAATTTGATATTTCACAAATATTTTCGCTAAAGTGAATACAATAGATAGTATTTATTGGCAATGATAAAAAAAACTATAGTTTTGTCAATCAGTTTCAAATAAAAAGGTGTTTTCATAAATCAGCTAATAGAGCTTGCCGTTCAGTTGCACATCTGCTTTCCCTCAAGACAGCTGTCCTTTGGTATGTAGCAGCAGCACGTTATGCATACTTCCCATTTCATCCCAGTGAATACTAAAAACAAATCTATTCATTGGTTAGAACTTAATAAATAATTTTTGCTGTTTAATCAAGAACATTTTTACATGAAACTGTTATTCAGTTCATTTTGTACTATAATTGTATAGTGGAGAACTAGTTCATTTTGCTACTGCTGCCTCTGTTCTTGGTAAGGCACTCACCATTGCTTTTGTACTATGTCAACATAGCAGAAAAGATACTGTGTCTTAATGTTATTACAAAATTAGTTTTGACTTTATGGATTCTTTGATAGGGTTTCAGGAACCTCGAAGAGTCTGTAAACCACACTTTGAGAACTGCTGCTGAAACATTGAACTTTTTGTCTCTGTTTCTCATTCTCAAAAAAAAATTTCCAGAAATGTTAAGATTAATGAAAAGTCATATGTCATTTTGAGTAGAAACAAATTTTTGATATTTTGGAATATGCTATCTTTTTCTTTTTCTATCAAAACTACACTCAACAGTTCCCTAATCTAAACAATTCAGAAAGTAAATAATCTCCACTCTCATTTTAAAATGAGATAACATTGAAAATCACTTTTTATTTATTTGTCTAAGGTTGGCCAGTTAGCATGCTGTACATTTTAAGTTGAAACTCAGACATTCTCATTCATAACTCCAGTGCTTTAGCTTTTTTCTACTTTACTAGAAGATCTATGTAAAACATCATGAAGTATAGGCTTAAATGGCCTCATTTGTCTTATTGAATAATCTTCATATAATCATCTTTCAGGCTTTAAAGGTGATCATATTAATACTCCTAGAAGTGGACTGGGGAAAATAGGTGATGGTGGTCAAAGGGTACCAATTTTTAGTTATCAGATGAATAAGTTCTAGATATCTCATGTACAGTATGATGAACTATAGTTAACAATATTGTATACTTGAAAGTTGCTAGGAGAGTAGATCTTAAATGTTCTCACTATACACAAAAATAATGATGACTGTATGAGGTGATAGATTTCCTAACTAACCTTATTGTGGTAATCTTTTCACAATATATATTTGTATCAAATCATCATATTGTACACCTTAAACTTACACTGTTGTCTGTCAGTTATAGTTTAAGAAAGCTGGAAGAATATTCTTAGATTAGAAATTAGATACGAATCATGCTGATATCCTAACATTCTCAAGCTAAATTCCTCTAAGCAGTGTTCTATAGGAAATGAGTTGATTTAAAGCAGGTTAAAGAAATATGTAAGAATGAAATATAAGTGTGGATTTATTCCTGGGCTCTCTATTCTGTTCCATTGATCTATGTGTCTGTTTTTGTGCCAATACTATACTGTTTTGATTACTGTAGCTTTGTTATGTAGCTTGAAATATGGGATTGTAATATTTCCAGTTTTGTTCTTTTTTTTCAAGATTGCTTTGGCTATTTGGGGTCTTTTGTGGTTCCAAATTTTAGGTTTATTTATTCTAAATAAAATACTGATAGTATTTTGATAGATTCAATTTTACATTGAATCTCTAGGTTGCTTTGGGTAGTGTGAACATTTTAATAATATAACTTCTTCTGATCCATGAGCATGGTATATCTTTCCGTGTGTTTGTGTTGTATTCAGTTTCTTTCATCAGAGTACAGGTCTTTTAGCTCCTTGGTTAAGTTTATTCCTAGGTATTTTATTCTTTTGATGCAATTGCAATGGGATTGTTTTCTTAATTTCTTTTTCTGCTACTTTGTCATTAGTGTGTAGAAACACAATGGATTTCTTTATATTAATTTTGTGCCCTGCAACTTTACCAAATTCATTTATTAGGTCTAATAATATTTTTGGTGGAGTCTCTAGGGTTTTCTATATATAGTATCATGTCATCTGCAAATAATGACAGTTTTAATTCTAATAGTGTTGTATGGTGACAAATGGTAGTTACACTTGTGGCAATAGCATAATATAAAAAGTTGCTCAGTCACTAAGTCGTTCATCTGAAAGTAAATAACATTGTATGTCTACTATAGTTCAATAAAAACAATTTTTAATTTTAAAAAATGAGATATCATTACTTATAAAACTTCTTATTGCTGTAAATATACATGACTTTTGCAATAAGCTGAATTAATTAGTTATATAAAAATTTATAATTTTTATTTTATTTTTATTATTTTTGTCAGTGCTTTTTTTGTGATGTAGTTTTTGGCAGAAATGATACTATTGGAAAGACTTTCAAAGTACAGATTTATGTGTCCTAAAATTCACATGTTATCAGCAGTGGTGATGATGATGATGATGATGATGAGAGCAATTAGGTAGTATGCATTATCTCATTTAGTTCTCAGATAGCTATGTTGGTTAGATACAGATAGTACTAAGTATAAATAAACAAAAAACTCCACAGCTTTGGGTTTGGTAATTGCTGGCATAGATTTACTTGTCACAGGGTGAATTCACTACCTTAAAACAGCTTTTTCACTCTAAGTGGACTTTTAAGGAGTACTCTTTTTAAGAGCAGGAATTATTTTGTGGTAGATGTTTTGCCTTTTATTTTTTAAATCTGTTCTTTAGCATAATCTGACTTTAGTTTCTATTTTAACACTAGTAAAATGAACTGGAAAGTTTCTATAAACTAAAAAAAATTTTTTTCTAGAAATAATGTTCTCATAGAATGGATATGATTTAATTTTTCCAAAAAACAAATATGGATGGAGAAGAAATAACATGTGATGTGTAAGAATTGTAGAAGTCTATATCTGAAGACTCAAAATGGTAAAGATAGTGATAATGATGACAGTCATTTTTGTATATTATTAGCTAAGTATGATAAGTACTGTATGAGCATTATCTCAGTTAATTTTCCCAAGACTATATAATTGGTGAGTGATGAAGCCAGGATTCCAACCCAAATTATATGTCTAAAGTACTTGCTACCTTTGCCACTGGGCTAACAATCTGAATTCCTGATGCTGACTTTAGGGCCTGTTTCTTAACTTCTTCAATCTTCAATTTCCTCATCTATAAAATGGGAATAAGAGTAGGAGTTCTTAGCTTTTCATAAGTTTTTGAGGGTCACAAAATGTTTTGAGTCTTTGGGGAGCTTTGAGGATAAATGAGAAAGCAAAGTGCTCAGCAAAATTCTTTGCACACAGAAGTGGTCTGTAAATGATAATGCCTATAATGGTAAGAAACTTTATTTCATTATTATTATTGCTATAGACATTGTCATTCACTGAGCACTTTTGTGTGTAAAAAATTTTGCTGAGCACTTTGCTTTCTCCATGAAGTCTCTTACTGCCACATGATCCCTTACCACTGTGCCATATTATTAAATATCCTCTTGACTCCTTCTGTCTCATTTTAGCCAGTCCAATATGCAAAGCAGCCAGGAATAATTATCCGAAAGTTTATCTAGGGTCATAGCACTCCTTTCTTCAAAAACCTTCAGTTCTTTCCCTTTGCCTGTTGAATTAAGTAAGACCTCAGTCTAAAACTAAAGGCTCTAACTTATCTCTCCTGTTTTATCGTTCCTACACAGAAATCTGCGTAGTTTTCATCTGGGTGGGGATACAGTTGTTTGGAAAGACTTTAGGTTGTCAAGGTTACTGAGGATCCACAGTCTGCATTTGTTGTACTTCCTGCTCCCTGAACATATGCATGATTTTCCTGTCATCTTTCCTTTGTCCTGCTATTTGAATTTTTCTACCATTCCCCTGAACCCGTGGCTTTTGCCATCTTATCTAGACTTCAAGGCCAAGCTTAAATATGACTTATACTCCCAGATTCCTCCAGTTTCTACTTGAACCACTCTTAGACTTTTTTAATGTTTACTTCTTAAATCTTTACTCTTTATACCTGTTGGTAATTATTTTTAGTGAAGAAGGCATTCACTCCCCTGCTATCTTTTTTGAAGGAAGACTCAGAGTCTGATTCATCTTTGAATGTCCCAAAATGTACAGCACTGTGTGTTACACCTTGCCTTTATTTCTGAAGGATAGAGACCGAATCTTAAATTTTTTGGTAATAGACATGACCTCATTTAGCTCATCAGCATTGCTGGTGCCTCACATAGTGCCAGGCCAATAAGAGGTGATAAATTCATGTTTTCTAAATCAATGTTTTCATCTTAATAGACTGGAAGTTGTCTTTTTTTTTTTTTAAAGATTTTATTTATTTATTCATGAGAGACACAGAGTGAGAGAGAGAGGCAGAGACACAGGCTTCATGCAGGGATTTTATTTATTTATTCATGAGAGACACAGAGTGAGAGAGAGAGGCAGAGACACAGGCTTCATGCAGGGAGCCCGACGCGGGACTCGATCCCAGGTCTCCAGGATCAAGCCCTAGGTTGAAGGTGGCGCTAAAATGCTGAGCCACCCAGATGTCCTTTGACTGGAAGTTTTTTGAGACACATACAGCAGTATTTATTTTTTGTTTACTTGTTTACATTCTTATTCACCTAGCCACTCACTCATCACCTGCTTCATTCAATAGGACTGAAAATGCTATTAGAAGCAGCATCCTTACTTCACTCTACATACCAAGCAGTAGACAGCATAATTCTTTTTATGTACCAAGTACTTAATATGTCTTATTAATATGGACTGGTTGGTAGCCTGGAGCATAAGTAAAAAGTGTATACATCTTCATGCCTTCATACTATTCGGTGGTAACGAATCATAGATGTCAAAGCATCTCCGAACCTGCACAATAGGTTACATTAATGTAAAGTTGGACAGATACAGTTTATTTTAACATGTTTGCATCCTATAGGAAAAAAGTAAAAAAAAAAAAAAAAAAAAAAAAAAAGGAAAGGAAAAAGTATAGATACTCTGTACAAACCATTTTTTAATCCTAGATAAAGAGACCCCAAAAAAGTATTGGCTTTTCCTTATGGGAGTGGGAACTTCTTAGTACTTACTTAATTTCTACTCCTTCTCAGTCAAATAAACAACAAAAAATTGACAAGTTTAGGGGTAGATTTATACTAAGGAGATTACTTGAAGTCTGCATAGACTGATATGATTTCACTAGAGAAAAATACCTGCATGAAAAATCTTTTAAATTGCTACCCTTTTCAAAGTGTTTCAGTATGAGAAGGAAGCTTCATGGACTATGATGATTTTAACCTGAGTGTTACTTGGGGATTTGGACTTGATCCCAATAATTTAAAAATAACTCTACATTATTTGGTTATTTAAAACAGAATTTTAGGGATGCCTGGGTGGCTCAGTGGTTAAGCGTCTGTCTGCCTTTGGCTCAGGGCGTGATCCTGGGGTCCCTGGATTGAGTCCCTATTGGGCTCCCTGCATGTAGCCTGCTTCTCCCTCTGCTTATGTCTCTGCCTCTCTCTCTCATGAATAAATAAATAAAATATTAAAAAAAAATAAAACAGAATTTTATGTTTTCATTATTTGAATTAAATATGAATTTATTTTATTTTATAGCATACTAAAGTGATAATCTAGAGAAAAAGGCAGATGCCTTTTACCAAGTTTCATTGTAAAATTTTACTGCCAAGATCATTGTTGGGACATTTTTTAAATCTATTGAAATTTGACTTTGTCTCAACCCAATAGTTAATCATTATATTAGTAACTGTTTATTGTTAGTCATCTTCTCAATGAAGTGATATGGCATAGAACAAAAAGCATAGACTGGTCAGAAAAGCTGGGTTCAAATCCTAGCACAACCACTTTTAATGTCTTTGAAAGATAGGCTGACTTTTTATTTCTCTGAGCCTCTTTCCTCATCTGTAAATTTGGAATAGGAGTGTTTAATTCTTAATATTATGAAACCTAGATGACATGTGATTACAAAATTAGGTTCAGCTCTTAATAGATAACCCTCAGATGGTGTATTAGTTATGACTGCTAGAATTTGGTATCATGGGTTAATCTACAAGTTTTCTGAAAGAGTTCATTCCTTTAATAAACTGCATACTTAAATGTCTTTTAACAATTTATAATTGATAATTTTCTAAATTGCTTTTGGATTTTTCTGAAAATCCAAACTAAATTGGAACTTACACCCTACGATACTATGGAAATAAATCTGAACCAGGCATCGGAGAAATTGCTATAAAACTTGCTTTGCCACTAATGGTAGGATCTCGGTCAAGTCATTTATGCATTGTGGGCTTCAATTTCCTTCAGTGTAAAATGAGAGAGGGCAAGGGAGTTGCAGTAAATGAACTTAAAGCCTCTTTCAGTTCTATAATTCAGTGATTATTTTTGGAATACTATTATTCTGATTCATTCTAAAGGTCCAACTTTTCAGTTTGTTATTCAGGTTTTTTATTGATGTTAACATGTTACATAATATGTAACATATACATACATATATGTATAAATGGGTGTTTTTTACACATGATGATGATAATCACCAAGGGTACTCATGAAAATCATTTAAGAAATTCTAGAAATTCTAAATCAGTACATTTAGAGAGGGTTACAGGAATTAGTAGTTTAATAAGTGTCACAGGTGATTCTTAGCAACCAAGTTTAAACTGCTGTGATCTTTTACCTTATTTTATTCTAAAACCTGAGTTGGAATTTTCTGCTCTCTTTTGGCGAGAGAAAGAGTCAATATGCTGCATTTGAATGCTGCGATCCACCAGTCTGTGGACATTTACTTTATTCAACAAATTTTGGGGGCTTTTACAGTGCCAGATAAAAAAGAAATGTATTAGCAAGTTGAAGGATTTCTTTTTTTTTTTTTTTTTTAATGTCAGGTTAGTAAATAATAGGTGTGTGGAGAAAAACAAAGTGATGAGCGGAGAGAAGGAAGTAATCAGTTTTGCCTATAGGGGTAGAGGACTTTGAAAGCTAAGTAGTTATCTCCCCAGCAGAAAATACGGGAAGGGGTATTACAAGAAAAAACAATGTGAACAAGAAAGTGTAAGAATGCCAGATACGGTTGGACAACTTTGAGCAATCTGGTAGATGGAACAGGAGAGATAGGCTGGAAAAAAGTAGCCTACAGAGTAGAAGAGGCTATTAATATAATGCTAAATAGATTGGACTTCATTCTGAGGAGAGTGTGATGGAAGGGATGAAGAGGAATGTGTGTTTTCTAAAGTTCACTCTGCCCGCATATAAAGGGGAGTTTTTTTGAGACACATACAGCAGTATTTATTATTTGTTTGTTGTTGTTTGAGGAGTGATGACAAAGGAGAAGACACAGTTGAAAATCTCATAATATATGGAGTATCAGGGGTGTCCCTCAGTAGTAGAGAAAACTTAGCCACAGACTGAACATGGCTCTAATCTCATTCAAAAACCAATGCTTAAAAGCAAGAACTAAAGAATCAAAGTGTTTCCAAGTAATTTTGGTGCATCTCAGAACAAATATTTAAAGGAATGTTTAAAGAAATACAGCTTTAGAGTACAGAAATCCCTTGCTGTGATGTTAAATTCATAATGTTCCATATCCATTAAAAAATATGAAATGAGAAGCAAGAAAATATAACCCATAAAAAAGAGAAAAATCAATCAGTACAAACAGACCTCAAAATGACAAAGATGACAGAATTAGACAAGGACTTTAAAACAGTTACTATAACTTAGGCCATCTGTAGAAGATGGTAGAGGAAAGCATGAACATACAGAAGAAAATCATGAAAGATATTTTAAAAATTGAACTTCTTGAGATGAAAAGTACAATATCTGAGATTAAAAACTAAACTGTGTGGCACCTTTTTGGCTCAGTTGGTTAAGTGTCTTTCAGCTCAGGTCATGATCGTAGGATCCTGGGATTGAGCGCTGTATCAGGCGCCCCACTTAGCAGGGAGTCTCCTTCTCCCTCTCACTCTGCCCCTCCCCCTACTCATGTGCTCTCACTCTCTCTCAAATAAATAAAATCTTAAAAAAAAAAAAACTAACTAAAGTGAATAGAAATTACAGCTGATTAGACACTACACAGTAAAATACTAGTGATCTTTAAGACATAGCAATACAAACTATCCAAAATAAAACACACACACACACACAGACCGGGAGAAAAAGCAATAGAACATCAACAAGCTGTGAAAAACTTCAGCCTAGTTGATAGATAATGGTGATACCCAAAGAGAGGAGACAGAGGCAGAGAAAGAAAAAAAATTTATCGAAATAATGGCTGAATATTTTCCAGATTTTATAAAAACTATAAACGTGGAAGATCCAAAAAGTTTATGAATCCTAAGCATCAGAAATATGAAGAAAACTATATTATCATCAAATTGTTTAAAACCCATGTTTTAAACATATGTTTAAACTATGTAGGATGCCTGATTGGCTCAGTGGTTGAGTGTCTGCCTTTGGCTCCAGGCATGATCCCGGAATCCTGGGATTGAGCCCAGCTTCAGGTTCCCCGCAGGGAGCCTGCTTCTCCCTCTGCTTATGTCTCTGCCTCTCTCTGTGTGTCTCTCGTGAATAAATAAATAAAATCTTTAAAAAATAAATAACCTACGTTTTACTATGACAAGTCAGAGAAAGACGAATACCATGTGATCTCACTCTTATGTGGAATTTAAGAAACAAAACAGATCAACATAGGGGAAGGGAGGAAAAAAAGAGGCAAACCGTAAGAGGATCTTAACTATAGAGAACACACAGGATTGCTGGAGGGTAGGTGGGCAGAGGATGGGATAAACGGATTGATGAGTATCAAGGAGGGCACTTGTGATGAGTACTGGGTAGTATATGTACATGATGAATCACAAAATTCTACACTTAAAACTAGTATTACACTACATGTTAACTAGCTAGAATGTAAATAAAAACTTGGGGGAAAAAAACCCGACCATGATAAAGAAAAAATCTTTGCAGTATCAAGAAGGAAAAAAGTTATAAAAATGATAATGCCAGCAGACTTGTTGGAATTGGAAACCAAAAGACCAAAGAATAGCATCTTTGAAGTACAGGAAAATAAAACATGTCAACCTAGAATTCTGTATCAGCTAAAATATCATTTAAAAACCTGAGACAAAATCATAATTTCTCTCAGAAATACGAAAGCTGAAATAATTCATGACCAGGTGACCTACACAAGGGATGTCAGGGAACTTCTTTTAAGACAAATGGAAAATGATTCCAGGCAGATATCTGCCTCTGCACCAAAGAATGAAATCATTGGAAATGATAATTATGTGAGTAAATGTAAAAGACTTTTTCCTTTCACTGTATTAAAATTGAAGTATGACTGACATACAATATTATGTTATTTTCAGTGTTTCGACACTTACACATATGGCAAAATGCTCACCATGAAAGTGTAGTTACAATGTCTCACCAAGGTTTTTTTACAGTGTTTTTGACTATCTTATGATGTACTTTTAATCCTTGACTTATTTTATAACTGGAATTTTATACCTCTTAAACCCCTTCACCTATTTCACCCATCCCCACACCCTTCTCCCCTCTGGCAGTGACCAGTTTGTTCTCTGTATTTTAGTCTATTTCTGTTATGTTTGTTCGTTTGTTTTGTTCTTTAGATTCCACCTGTAAGTGAAATATATGGTATTTGTCTTTTTCCGTCTGACTTCTTTCACTTTAGATCCATCCATGTTATCACAAATGTAAGATTTCATTCTTCCTGTGGCTGAGTAATATTTCATTATGTTATATATACCACATTTTCTATATCTATTCATTTATCAATGGACACTTAAGTTTGCTTTCCTGTCTTGGCTATTGTAAATAATGCTGCAGTAAATATAGGAGTGCATATATGTCTTCAAATTAGTGTTTTTGTTTTCATCCAGGAAATACTGAGAAGTGGAATTACTGGTCTCATGGTATTTGTCTTTTTCAGGGAACCTGTGAATTGGTTCACAGGGGCTGCACCAATTTACATTCCCACCAACAGTGCACAAAGGTTCCGTTTTCTCCAAATCCTTGCCAACACTTGTTATTTCTTTTTTTGATACTAGCCATTCTAACTTTGTGAGGTGATATTTCACTGTGATTATGATTTGCATTTCCCTGATGATTAGTGATTTTGAATACCTTTTCAAGTGTCTCCTGGTCATCTGTATGCTTTGGAAAAATGTTTATTCATTTCCTCGACCCATTACTTAACTGGATTGTTTATGGGATTTTTGCTGTTGACTTGAATGAGTTTATTGGGGGGGGGGGGATATTAACCCCTTACCAGATGTATGATTTGCAGTATTATCTCCCAATTGGTAAGTTGCCTTTTTGGCTTATTGACAGTTTCCTTCACTGTGCAAAAACTATTTTGTTTGATGTAGTGCCATTTGCTTATTTTGCTTGTGTTTCTCTTGTCAAAGGAGACAGATTCAGAAAAATATTGCTAAGGCTAATGTCCAAGATATGACTGTGTTTTCTTTTAGGAGTTTCATGGCTTCAGGTCTTATATTTAATCCATTTTGAGTTTATTTTTGTGTATGGTATAAGAAAGTGGTCCCATTTCATTCTTCTGCATGTAGCTACCCTTCTAATACCATTGAATGAAGAGACTATGTTCCTCCCCATTGTATATTCTTGCTTTCATTGTCATAGATTAATTAGCCACATAAGTATGGGTTTATTTTTGGGCGCTCTATTCTGTTACATTGATCTGTTTGTTTCATTTTGTGCTTGTTCCATATTGTTTTGATTACTGTAGACTTGTAGTATAGTTTGAAACCTGAGATTGTAATACTGTCAGTTTTTTTCTTTCTCAAGATTGCTTTGACTACTTAGGAGCTTTGTGGTTCCACAAATTTTAGGATTATTTGTTCCAGTTCTGCAAAAAGTGCCATTGATACTTTGTTAGGGATTGCATTGAATCTCTATAGATCGTTTCAGGTAGCATGGACATTTTAATAATAGTAATTTTTCCAGTCCTTGGGTATGAATACGTGTTTCTATTTATTTGCATTGTGTTCAGGTTCTTTCATTAATTTCCTATAATTTTCAGAGTACAAGTCTTTCACTTCCTTGGTTAAGTTTATCCTTAGGTATTTTATTCTTTTTAATTCGATTGTAAATGGCATTCTTTTCTTAATTTCCATTTCTGCTACCTTGTTTTTAGTATATAGAAATGCAACCAATTTCTGTATATTAAATATGTATCCTGCAACTTTACTGCACTCATTTATTAGTTCTAACAGTTTTTTTTTTGTGTGTGTGTTTAGGGTTTTTTCTTAATATATAGTATCACATCATTTGCAAATAGTGGCAGTTTTACTTCTTCCACATTGGATACCTTACAGTATCTATTATTTTATTCTGTTTTACTTTTAGATTTTATCTAAATTCAAGTCGTTAACATATGTTAGTTTTAAGGGTAGGATTTAGTGATTCATTAGTTACACATAACACCCAGGGCAGTTACTCCCTTTTTTGGGGTCTAATTAAACTTCCAGTACTGTATTGAATAAAAGTGACAGGAGTAGATATCTTTGTCTTCTTGATCTTAAAGGAAGACCTTTTAGCTTTTCACCATTGAGTATATTTTTAGCTGTGGGATTTTTCATATGTGGCCTTGATTATGATGAGATATGTTCCTTCTAAACTCACATTGTTGAAAGTTTTTATCATGAACAGATGTTAGATTTTGTCAAATGCTTTTTCTACATCTGCTGAGATGATTATATGATTTTTATCCTTCATTTTCTTAATATCACTTGATTGATTTTCAGATATTAAACCATCCTTGCATCCCTGGAATAAATTCCACTTGATCCTGGTGGATGATCCTTTTAATACATTGTTGAATTTGGCTTACTGATATTTTGTTGAAGAAATCAGGGATATTGGTCTGTAATTTTCTTTTTTTGTGGGTTTTTGTTTTTGTTTGTAGTCTGGCTTTGGTATCAGGGCACTGCTGACCTCACAATGAATTTGGAAAAATTCATTTGTCTTCAGTTTTTTGGAATGGTTTGAAAAAGCTAGGGATTAGATCTTTAAATGTTTGGTAGGATTTACCTGTGAAGCCCTCTAGTCCTGGACTTTTGTTTGTTTGGAGTTTTTCTTTTTTATTATTATTATTATTGTTGTTGTTGTTGTTGTTTGTTTGGAGTTTTTCTATTACCAGTTCTATGACATTACTAGTAATCAATTAGTTTAGATTTTCTATTTCTTCCTGATTCAATCTTGGAAGATTATATATTTCTAGGAATTTATCCATTTCTTCTAGATTGTCCAATTGTTGACATGTAATTTTCTGTAGTAGTTCTCTTATAATCCTCTGTATTTCTGTGGGATTGGTTGTAACTTTTCAATTCTGGTTTTATTTGAGTCTTCTCTCTTTTTTTCTTGATAAGTCTGGCTAAAGTTTTACCATTTTTATTTATCTTTTCAAAGAACCAGCTGTTACTTTCACTGATCTTTTCTGTTGTCTTTTTGGTCTCTATCATTTATTTCTGCTCTGACCTTTATTATTCTCTTCCTTCTCCTAACTTTGTTCTTATTTTTTTGGCTTCTTTAGGTGTAAGGTCAGATTGTATATTTGAGATTTTTCTTGTTTCTTCAGGTGACTGTAAACTTCCCTCTTAGAACTACTTTTGCTGCATCCCAAAGATTTTGAACTATTTCATTTTCATTTGTCTCTGGGTTGTTTTCAGATTTCGTCTTTGATTTCTTCTTTGGCCTATTTGTGGGTTAGTAGCATGTTGTTTAGCCTCCACTTGTTTGTTTCTTTCACTTTTTTTCTTGTAACTGATTTCTAGTTGCATACCATTGTGGTCAGAAAAGATGCTTGATATAATTTCTGTCTTCTTAAATTTATTGAGACTTATGTTGTGACCTAACATGTGATCTCTCCTGGAAATGGTCTATGTGCATTGGAAAATAATGTGTATATCCTAAGCGGGTTTTTTTTGTTTTTTGGTGTTTGGTTTTTTAGAGCATGTAGTGAGGGCAGAGGGAGAGGGAGAGAGAGAATCTTAAGCAAGCTCCACCTCCAGCACAGAGCCCAATGCCAGGCTCAATCTCACAACCCTGATATCATGGCCTGAGCCAAAAATCAAGTCAGACACTTAACCTACTGAGCCACCCAGATGCCCCTATCCTAATGTTTTTGATGGAATGTTCTGTATATATCTGTTAGGTTCGTCTGCTCTATGTGTTGTTCAAAACCACTGTTACAAAACAAAACCAAAAACAAACAAAAAAGCCACTGTTCCCTTATTGATTTTCTAAGTGGAAGATATATCCATTGATGGAAGTCAGTGTCAAAGTCCCCTACTATTATTGTATTGCTGTCTATTCCTCCCTTTATTTTCCCCTCACTTTAGAAGTCATTTTCAAAGGCAACTGACTGAAGCTAAAATAATAACAATGTAATAGGGGGTTTGTAACATATATGGAAGTGATAATACATTACATTTTATACAGTACATTACACAGTTGATTGTTACATTTTGTACAAAGTACAAAAGCTGACAGAGGAGAAATCAAAGTGTAGGTTTGTAAGGTTCTCAGACTAGGAGCAAAGTGGTATAATATTACTTTAATATAACTTATGATAAATTAATTTTTTAAAATAATTCAACAGATACAAAAAGCAATTGAAGGTTCATAAGATTTGGGGATACGTGGGTGGCTCAGCAGGTTGGCGCCTGCCCTCAGCCCAGGGCATGATCCTGGAGTCCCGGGATCGAGTCCCACGTCGGGCTCCCTGCATGGAGCCTGCTTCTCCCTCTGCCTGGGTCTCTGACTCTGTCTCCCTCTCTGTGTGTCTCTCATGAATAAATAAATAAAGCCTTAAAGAAAAAAAAGATTCATCAGATTTAAAACTCAAATGGGCAAATAATTTGGAGCTAAGAATTTTATCTCCCATATTTCAAAAATAATTCCTCACATATTTGTTTGATCTACTGTAAGATTAAAAATGAAGGATGATGATGCTTTGAAGTAGTAAAACCTAAATTCTTTATTCATACATAGCTTGCTTTGGATAGAGTTGGGTGTAACTCTTATAAGAAACAAGAGTACAACATAGGTCTGTACTTAGGCATCCATCACATTGAAAGATTTATAAACAACTTTTCTACCCTCATTTCTAGACTTTGTTGTTTTAAGAAGGCAAAGTGAATAAATAGTACCAGCCCCCGCTCAGGCAAAATTGTTAAGCAGAAGAAATGTGTTGTCCATTTCCTCTCTTCTCCCACTTTTTTGGCTACCAACTTTATATCCAGCCCTGGCAGTTGATCCATGATTTCTGAGCTATTGCATTATTATTTTCTGATACTTTGTTTCTCCAAAAAAGGAGGCATCTCAGTAAGCTTCACTTTGCTTTCTAACGTAATAAATATTAGCTTTAATATTAATATTATATCCACTCTGATATTTTGGCAATTATTTTGGCATTGTTTATTATTTAATAGGGACTAATTTAAAAAAACTCATACCAATTATATTTGCAAACATACTGTATTTCCTTGATTATTTCTTTTTTTTTTTCCCTTAATTATTTCTTACATGAGTATTTCATGAATATTCAGTCCTTTACTACATAGAGCAATCTCAGGGATTTCAGGCTTGGAAATTGAATCCTAGAAAGGCAAATGTCAAAAGTAATCGGATAGGGCTAATACTAGAACCTAGGTCAGCTGACTTCTAGTTTATTTAAATTCTTGAGACTAGAAGGGAAAGTATTGGGAGTAGGTAACAAAGTGGTAGTCTGCATGTGGGGGACTACTGGCAAGAACTCATCCAGGCTTTTGAAAGCCTGACTAGAATTCATTCCTTTATAATCTTTGTAGACATATAAGGACTGTTCTTTAATGAAGGCCTAGGAGTTCTGTGCATGAACTGCCTTCAGGAACTGCTGCTGCTGTTGCCAACTCCAACCCCAGAATGAAGTTCCACAAAATACCTACTAACCACAGCCTCCTCAAGTCAGCGGACCCTTCATACAGCCCTGTTAATATAATCCTTAACTGTGTTCTCTTTAGCTATTTAATATTTTTTTAGTTATTAATTTTGTTTTAAAAGTATCATTCTTTTGACTGGTTTTCCCAATCAACTATGATGTCTATGGCTACAAATAACAGAAAACCCAAAAATATTATACAGTAAGAAGATTTATTGGGTTTCATAACTTGGATTCCAGACCTAGAGCACATTTGAAAGTTATCTCAGTCTAATACAGTTTCCTTTCTCTTGATTTCCTCTGATACACTCCTCTTGGCTTCATCATTAGACTATTGTCCTCATAGTTACACTGTAGCTATAATTGCTCCTGGCTATGTGTCTGTACTTTCTGCAATCTGCTTGTTTCCTAAAGCTCTCTATGGGGGTGAGGAAGCTTTTTCCCAGAAGCCCTAAGGAAACTTCTTCCCATGAATTATTACACCAAACTGGGTCACATGCCCATTCCTGAACAAAGCCCTGTGATTTAGAGAGTTCTCTATCTGAAGAGCTTAGGCCTGTATTTTCAAACCAATCACAGGAAAGGGACTTGTTGCACCCTGAATTCTAGTGGTGGAGTTAATTTTCCCAGAGACACGGGATTGGGTTGGGAGTCCAGGGATGAAAACAGATTTCTCTTAGAATAGGGGAAATTAAAATGGGATGATGGCCAGGTAAAACCAATAATGCCTGCTTCAATTGTTTGGTTTTGTTTGTTTTTTTCCTCTTTCGGCTTTTAGGATCAGCATGGAATATTAAAGAGTGTGAGTTTGGGTTTAAGTCTAGCTTTTAGAGAGCTGTTACGGCACTTAGCCAGGATCCTTAACTCTGTAAGCCTCAGCTTCTCAGTAGGAATTTTGTAAGGATTAAAAATAATACAGGTTAAAGACTTAACACATAACTCAATAAGCATATAGTTATTAAAATCTTTGTTGATTCTTAAAATTATAAACAGTTTATGAAAGTGCCTTTTTTTTTCCTGAGACCCATTCCATTCCTAGATAGTTATTAAAACAAGTAAACAACAAAAAAATGTTCTTTAGAGAATCTAGGTTGTCAGTATACAGATGCTTACTATAAAATTATTTCATCAAAAAAAATAAAATTATTTCATCTCTTTGCCTGTTTGAATATGTTGAGATGACATGTTGAGAATAATGATTTTACAAGAATTACAATGTTGCAATAAAAATAAAAAAAACAAACAAAACAAAAAAAATAAACAGAGGGTGACTCAGAAATACGAAACCAAAATTCCTCTTCCCAAGACAGCAAAGTGTAATCCAAATGACAGTCAGGTTAATTGCAGAAATGACTGTCCCCTTCTGTGTCAAGCATTTCATTTCTTTTTTTATTTTAAAGATTTTATTTATTTATTCATGAGAGACACACAGAGATAGGCAGAGACAAAGGCAGAGGGAGAAACAAGCTCCCTGTGGAGAGCCCAATGTGGGACTTGATCCCAGAATCCTGGGATCATGATCTGAGCCAAACAGAGGCAGATGCTCAACCACTGAGCTACCCAGGCATCCCAAGCATTTCATATCTTTATAAGGAAATGTAGGGTCTGAAATTCTCGCTTTTCTGGCTTGAAATTGGTTGGCATTCATGAACCACTTTGTGTGAGCAGCCCATGACACAAAGGGATAATGAAGTATATATGAGATCTCACAACAAGAGCTCTGGAGTTAGCCTTTCAGAAATAATGGAATGGGAGAATAGAAGGAAAATGAGGAAAGTGACTTTAATCGACTCTATTGTATATGTTCCAGGGGCTCTGTGGTTATAAGCATGACTATAATAGCTTCCCAACCTTGAAAATCTCTCTGCCTATGATCATATGATTAAGATTACTTGCATACTCTCACACCTTATGTCAGAATATATCCCCATCAGTAACTAAATAAGAAATACCATAATAAAAAAAAAAGAAATACCATAATAAGATTGTGTCTGAGAATATAGTACAGAAAGATTTACTAAAGGATCCTCATCACAGACTCCTTCACCAATTAAAGCTGTTAAAGCTTGAGATTATTTACCACAATTTTGTTGGTTTCAGAACACAAGAATCTGTTCTGTTGCTAACTCACTAAGATTCATGAGAAACCTTCTGCTCCCCAACCTGGGCACCTACCCTCTCTTGTCAGCAGAATTCCCAGTCTCTCTGCCTATAATCATATGGTTGAGTAAGATTACTTGCATACTCTCTTTTCTCCATAAACAAGAATGAAAGGCCATCAAGGGCAGGCCAAAGTTCTTAGAAAATAAAATGACAAGAATCAAGGCCAAGACCTTGACATTAACCCCACTCTTTCCTCTGCTGCCATATATCATCGTCCTCATCTCTCACAGATCCTGTCTTAAGAGTTAGCTTTGTTCTAACCCCAACACCTTGGAATTAGTCCTGTGACTCTTCCAGTAATGTAGAAATGGCCCACTGTTCATTGCTGTTTCTATTTTATCAGGCTGCTTGTTCTTATTTTACCAGGACTTTTTTGTCCTTTCATTTTAGTGTTGATGTGTGGTTGCAGAATTCATTGTAAAGCAATCAATCCTACATATGATAAATCATTAAAGTAACTATTATCTAAGCAGCTCTTAGAAAGACATAGGGTGAAAAGGGTGAAGAAAACCCCCAAAAGACTTCTATCTTTTACTAGTTTGTTAAGAGATTATTCTGAGACCTTCCATCTGCATTTATTCTTTCTTTTATTCCTGCATTTATTCCTTCCATCTGCATTTATTCCATCATGTGGGATGCATGAATGAATGAGCAAAAACAATGGAAAAGTCTTATGTAAAGTCCTTAGCAAGATACAGACAGTAATATTAATAGCTTCTAACATTGATATAATTCTTTACAATGTATAGAATTTTTTCACCTACAGAATTTAATCTCACACCATCCTTATAAAGTAGTTGTTTTATTTATTTTATGTTGTCATCAGTGAGATCCAAAGATGTTAAGGTCCCATCACAGGTAAGTGGAAGAACCAGAGTTTAACTTATAGACCCTCTGATTCTAATTTCAGAGCCATTTCATCTTGCCCAAGTTGTTCTTGAATCTAGGAGACAAGTTATAAACACATTTGTTTTTGGTGAGTGAAAAGGAAGCAGGAACTTCTTTTCATTTCTGATTGGTAGACTAGAATTTCCAGCTACTGCAGTGAAAGAGATGTTGGTTCTAATGAAGAAAAGATATGTAAGTTTACCAGTACAACTCTAGTTAGAATGCCTAGAAATATAAAGGCCATAGATTTATTTTTAATCTACAAATAAATATAATGAGAATGAACTGGGGTGGTAATGTGAGGATTCTGGCATTTTACTGTATGAGGTTAACATGTTCAGAATGGAACTCCTGATTTTTCTCTTCCTTTAGACCTACTCTACCCAGTGTCTTTTTTCATATCAGTCATTTTCCAGCTGCTAAAGCCAAAATTCATGAAGTCATACTCACCTCTTTTTCTATTATACATCCTATCTAATGTGTCAGGAAATCCTGTTGGTTCTACCTTTAAAATATACCCACAATTCAGTTCCTCATCACCTTCACTGTTTTGCCAAGCCATCATATCTCACCTAGATTACTCCGTAGGTAGCTTCATGACTCCTCTCCTTTTTGTACTCTCTTCTCCCTCCCTCATATTCTTAAAACAGCAGCCAGAGATCCTTTTAAAACCTAAGCTAAATGATTCTGTTGTCCCCTCAAAAGTTTTCTTTACTCACTCCTGTTTCAGAGAAAAATTAAAACCTTTACAATAATGGCTTTCCAGGCCCTGTGTGATATGGCCCCCCTCCATTAGTCTCTGACCTTCTCTCCTATTATGTTCCTCATTGCTTGCTTACTCTGTTCCAGCCACAGTGGCCCCTTGGCTATTTCTGGAGCATATCTGGCACAGTTCTTACCACCAGCCTCTGTGGGGACCTTTCCCAGCAGCTGCTTGCTCAAATGTCTCTCCTTCTTAATGAGGCCTACCATGAGCACCCTTTTGAAAACTGCTCTCCTTCCTTAGAAATCCTGGTGTCCCCAGCCTGCTCTTATTTTCCTCACACTACCTATGATTTACTAGATATACTATATGATTTACTGATTATATTTATTACTTCTAGTTTCTTAGAGTATAGATTCCACAAGAACAGGTTTTGGGGGTTTGTTTCAATTTGTTTTTTTGTTCACTGATAACATCCTGTATCTAAAATTACTGGGCACATATAGCAGGAGCTCAGTACCAATTTCTTAAGTCAATAAATGATAGAAGTATTTAATGACACTCTCTCTAAGCAAAGATTTTACAGTTGTTGAGGAGGTACTCCAATGCTGGTTCTGACAGCAGCTGACCAGTACAATGCCTATGTGATAAAACATCAATAGAGATGATAGAGTGAGAGAGATAAAAAGAGAGAGACAGATCAGTAAAGCTGAAGTTAGTCCAGTTACAAAACTTCTCAGGTAAAGACTGATAGTCTTTGTTTTTCAAGGGAAAGGAGAATGTATGATATAATTGCTATGGCTTCTGAAATATTACTTATGTAGCACTTGACATGATACAGCTTTCCCAGATTTATATGGAAACCAGATATTTTGCATTCATTCATTCATTCATTCAAGTATTTTCCAACATGCCTCAGATGTACCAGACACTGTATAACTAAGTTCAAATTAATACTTGCAATAACTACAAAGAATGTGCTTTGGTATGTCTGTATTTAATGTAGAAAAATGGAAGTTTCACTGGTTTGTTAGTTTGGCTTCCCAGCATTGCTTGTCTGCATTCCCTCAGCCTTTTGAAAATCAGCTACTCTGCACATGCAGAGATAATGTTACTCACCTATCATCAATAGGACATATACTTGGAAAAAAAAAAAAAAAAGGACATATACTTGGACTGGTTCTTTTGCAATAATAATGTGAATAGTGGCTCATATTTGCAAGAGTGTTATCCAGAATTAGGAATGTAGGCTATGTCTATGAACAGAATTTTTTTTGTATGAATCTAACTTAATTGACCCAGTACTAACTAGATGAACTAACTTGCCTGAACAATTTATTATATGGGCTCATAAGATATAGAGATTAGAAAAGGTCATTAGCAGATTATGTCTGTCACTTGGTGTGGCCAGTGCTGGTTTGATCCTGTTTTTTTTAATGCTCTTGACAGCCTAGTTTTTTGGAGTTAAAGCACCATTTCCCTTTTAATATAGTAAGCACTTTTCCCCTATAAAAATAGCCCATTCTTTGGAATGGAAACAGCATTAGGTCTTTGTAACTTGGGTAGTTTTTAGTACTAGATTGTTTAGTTTGTAAAAATATTTGATTTAGCCTGAGCTTGTGGCCTGATGATGTTTAGAAGAGTGCCAAAGTGTAATGCATAGAAGATGCCAGTAAAAACCATGGTTGGGAGAGGTGAATAATGGTTGCGTCATTTTCCTGGTAGGTGTAACCAGGCCTGAAAATCCATCACTGCCATTTTTTAAATGTGTTCCTAAGAATAAAGTCAACTGGTATTCTGTGAACTACATTAAGTATCAAAATAAAATATCTGCCAGTGCCTTGAATCACAATCTGACTGTCTTTACATTGTTAAGGAAGCTTTGTTTCATCATTGTGTTTTATTGCCAAAAATAGCAGTAATATTTTTCCATGAGCATTTTCCAGTGAAAACCTTGAACATCCCAGATTTTTCATTGTGATTTAACTTTGACATCAAGCAAATTCTTGTTAACAAACAAGTTCTTGTAAAATATTTTAAAACTTCAGTTCCTAAAATACCCCATCTTAAATAAAGTCTAAAGATCAATATAGTAGGAAAAAAAATTAACATATTCAGTTAAAATAAAATGAAGTCTTGTGAGTACCTGGCAATAATCAAGCCAACACAACAGATCAGATTTCTAGACTAATAAGGTACAAATCAAAGATTTTAGGATTCAAATAAAGTACATTAATATATATTCAGTGCTCCTTGATTAGTGGAGAGTTTTTCCAGCAATACTGATTGTATAATTTCCTAGTTCCTATTGTGACTGAAATATACTGCAGTAATTGATAAAAGTGTGTTCATTTGTTTGCACGTGTGCCTTCAGCTGTGTTAGGAAAACTAGAAGTGCTATAGTAGATAGAATCACAAAACCATCTTCTCCTTGGAGAGTGAGTCTAGAGCAGAGTGTGAAAAAGACAAATAGAATAGAAAGTGAATTATTGGCAGTCATAGATTTGGATATGTTGATTAAGTGTGGGAAGCAAGTGGCAAAAGGGAGTAGTGCAATCCCTGTTTTTTCTTAAGCCCTTAGACCTGTAACCTCTCTTTCAAGAGTAAGGTCTTCTCTTTCAAAAGGGTGGCATTGTACTAAGGAATGCTGTCTTCATGATAGAAGAATATGTGCACAGGTATAGTTAGAGAATAGAATATAGGACCCTGCCCCATGGGAAAGTCAGGAACCCATAAACAGAGGCTGCCTCATCCACAGCAGTTCTTGAGAATATTTGTCTACAGCTTCAACCACAGTTTATACTTGTTTATAAAAGAATAAAAAGAACAGTGAGAGAGACACACAAATGAAGACTAATTCTTTTACTTTTTTGGTTAGTTCGTAGGCATTCTCAAAAACTTTTTCTCCACCAATCTCACAGCAAGTGTATCTCTTCAAGGTTTGTATCATCCTTATTTCACTTTTTTACTTTACACCTAAGGCCAGAACCATAAAAAAATACTCAAAAAGAAGGGACGGGGAAGAAGCTGGATAGCACCTACAGAAGGACCCATTTGAAGCCAGGGCTCTTGGTATGTGACCATATAATTTATCATCTGAACAGGAAAATTTGAGAAATAATACTGCACTCTATTAATAAAACAACAGGTATGAAAAAGGACTGGTGTGGACCATCCTAGACGATGTGGTCATTTGAACGAAAGGATGGGTAGGAAACTCCTACTACCTTAGACCCAAACTCTTTACTTTCTCTAAGGCTTCTATAAAATGTCAAGGGGGCATAGAAAAACAATAGAGAAAATTAGCAGAATCAAAAATCAGTTCTTTCTAAGATCAGCAAAAGCGACAAACTCTTAGCTACACCTACCAAGAAAAAGAAGACTCAGATTACTAAGATCTGGAATAAAAGAGGATATTAATATCAGCTTCATGGAAATAAAAAACACAAGCACCTTGGGGCACCTGGGTGGCTCAGTTGGTTAGGTATCTGCCTTCAGCTCAGGTCATGATCCTGGAGTCCTAGGATTGAGCCCTCCATCGGGCTCCCTGCTCAGCAGGGAGTCTGCTTCTCCCTCTGCTCCTCACCCTGCTCGTGCTCTCTCCCTCCCGCTCCCAAATAAATGAATAAAATCTTAAAACACACACACACACACACACACACACACACACACACACACAAGCACCATGTACAAAGTTAACACAAAATGGATCAAGACCTGTATGCAAAAGCTAAAACTATGAAACTTAGAAGAAAACAGAAGAGTAAATTTTTGTGACCTATGGTTTAGGTGATAATTTTTTAAATATGTAACACAAAAAGCACAAGCATCCTAATTAGTTAATAGAACTTCATCAAAGTTAAGAAAATGTAAAGACAACCCACATGAAGGGTGAAGATATTTTTAAATCATCTACCTAGTAAGAGATTAGTATCCAGAATATATAAAGAATCCCTACATGTAAATAATAAAAAGATAACCCAAGTATGAAATAGACATTTCTCCAAAGAAAATATACAGATGGCCAATATATACATGAAGAAATTATTAATACCATCAGCCATCAGGGAAATGCAAATCAGCACCACTACGAGATACTGCCTTATACCCACTAGGATGGCTATAATCATAAAGACAAATAATAGCAAGTGTTGGTAAAGATGTGGAAAAATTAGAACCTTTGCACACTTGGTGAAAATGTAAAATGCTGTAGCTCTTTTGGGAAATGGCCTGACAGTTCCTCAAACTATATATATATATATTTTTTTTATATGTTTATATAACTATATCTTCTAATGATTCCACTCTTACATATGTAACCAAGAGAAATGAAAACATATGTCCACCCAAGCACTTGTACCTGAACATTTATAGTAGCATTATTCATAATAAAAAAGTGGAAGTAACCCAAGTGTCCATCAACTAATGAATGAATAAATAAACTGTAGTGTGTCCATAAAATGGAATATTATTCAGCCATAAAACAAAATAAAACAAAAAACAGAATTTGCAATGACCTGGATGGAGCTAGAGATTATTCTGCTAAGTGAAATTGGTCAGTCAGAGAAAGACAAATACCATACAATTTCACTCATATATGGAATTTAAGAAACAAAACAAATAACATGGAGAGGGTGAAGAGAGGAAAACCAAGATACAGACTCTTAATTCTAGAGGATAAACTGATGGTTACCAGAGGAGAGATGGGTAGAGGGATGGGTTAAATAGATGCAGTGAAACGCCGGGACACCTGCACCCTGATATTTATAGCGCAATGTCCACAATAGCCAAACTGTGGAAGGAGCCTCGGTGTCCATCGAAAGATGAATGGATAAAGAAGATGTGGTTTATGTATACAATGGAATATTCCTCAGCCATTAGAAACGACAAATACCCACCATTTGCTTTGACGTGGATGGAACTGGAGGGTATTATGCTGAGTGAAATAAGTCAATCAGAAAAGGACAAATATTATATGGTCTCATTCATTTGGGGAATATAAAAATTAGTGAAAGGGAATAAAGGGAAGGCGAGAAAATGAATGAAAATATCAGTGAGGGTGACAAAACATGAGAGACACCTAACTCTGGGAAATGAACTAGGGGTAGTGGAAAGGGAGGTGGGCGAGGGTTGGGGTGACTGGGTGATGGGGACTGAGGGGGGCACTTGGCGGGATGATCACTGGGTATTATGCTAAATGTTGGCAAATTGAACTCCAATAAAAAAATTTTTTTTAAATAATAAATAGATGATGGGGATTAAGGAAGGCACTTGGAATGAGCACCGGATGTTGTATGGAAGTATTAAGTTACTATATTGTATACCTGAAACTAATATTACACTGTATGTTAACTGGAATTTAAATAAAAACTTGGAAGAAAAAAAAAACATTGATTTGTATACTTTACATTGTATAGCTTGTGAATTATCTCAATAAAGCTTAACATTAAAACTATATCAAGCATCTTTTGTGGTTCTATACAAATTTTAGGATTTGTTCATTCTAGTTATGTGAAAGATGTTATTGATATCTTGATAGGAATTGTGTTGAATGTGTAGTTTGCTTCGGGTAGTATGGACATTTTAACAATATTTGTTCTTCTGATCCATGAGCATAGAAGGTCTTTCCACTTCTTTTTGTTCTCTTTGATTTCTTTCATCAGTGTTTTACAGTTTTCGGAGTACAGGTCTTTCACCTCTTTAGTTAAGGTTATTCCTGGGTATTGTCTTGTTTTTGGTACAATTGTAAATGGGATTGATTCCTTCATTTCTCTTTTTGCTGCTTCATTATTGGTGTGTAGAAATGCAACAGACTTCTGTACATTGATTTTGTATCCTGTGACATTATTGAATTAGTTTATAAGTTCTAGTTTTTTGGTTGAGTCATTCAGGTTTTCTATATATATTATCGTGTTATCTGCAAATAGTAAAAGTTTTACTTCTTCCAATTTAGATATCTTTATTTCTTTTTGTTGTCTGATAACTGTGGTTAGAACTTCCAGTGCTGTGTTAAATAACAGTGGTGAAAGTGGACATCCCTGTCTTGTCCCTGACCATAGAGAAAAAGGTCTCAGTATTTCCCCATTTAGGATATTTGCAGTGGGTTTATTACATTGAGGTATGTTCCCTCCAGACCTATTTTGTTGAGGGTTTTTATCATGAATGAACGTTTTACTTTGTCAAATGCTTTTTCTGCATCTTATAGAGGATCACATGATTCTTATCCTTTCTTTTAATAATGTGTATCACAGTGATTGATTTCCAAATATTGAACCATCCTTGCAACCCAGAAATAAATTCCGCTGAATGTGGAATTTGTATGGAACCACAAAAGACCCCAAATAGCTAAAGAAACCTCCTTGGAAAAGCAAAGCAAAGCAAAGGGGTAGGCATCACAATTCTGGACTTCAAGCTATATTACAAAGTTGTAGTGATCAAAGCAGTATGATACTGGCGCAAAAAGAGACACATAGATAAGTGGAATAGAATAGAAAACCCAGAAATGAACCCACAACTGTATGGTCAATTAATCTATGACAAAGCAGAAAAGAGTATCCAATGTGAAAAAGACAGTCTCTTCAACAAATAGTGTTGGGAAAACTGGACAGCAACATGCAGAGAAATGAAACTGGACCCCTTCCTTACAACATACACAAACATAAATTCCAAATGGATTAAAGACCTAAATGTGAGACTGGAAACCATAAAAATCCTCGAAGAGAACACAAGCAGTAACTTCTTTGACATCAGCCTTTATCAGCTTCTTTCTAGATATGTCTCTGTAGGCAAGGAAAACAGAAGCAAAATAAACTATTGGGAATTCATCAAAATAAAAAGCTTCTGCACAGCAAGGAAACAACCAACAAAACTAAAAGGCAGCCTACAGAATAGGAGAAGATATTTGCAAATGGCATACATGATAAAGGGGTAGTATCCAAAATATATAACTTATACAGCTCAACACCCAAAAAGTGGATAACCCAATTTAAAAGTGAACAAAAGACACGAATTGATATTTTTCCAAAGAAGACATCCAGATGGCCAACGGACACATGAAAAGATGCTCAGTATCCCTCATCATCAGGGAAATGCAAATCAAACTACGGTGAGGTATCACCTCATACCTCTGAGAATGGCTAAAATCAACAACACAAGAAACAACCGGTGTTGATGAGGATATAGGAAAAGCCTCTGCCACCATGGAGAACTCAAACTGGTGCAGCCACTCTGGAAAATAGTATAGAAGTTCCTCAAAAAGTTAAAAATAGAACTACCCTATGATCCAGCAATTACACTACTAGGTATTTACCCAAAGAATACAGAAATACTAATTCATAGGGATACATGCACACCAATGTTTATAGCGGCATTATTTAGAATAGCCAAATTATGGAAACAGTCCAAATGTCCATTGACTGTTGAATGGATAAAGAAGATGTGGCATAGATATACAATGAATATTAGCTAGGAAAAGGAATGAAGTCTTGCCATTTGCAATGACAAGGATGGAGCTAGAGAACACTATGCTAAGCAAAATAAGTGAGTCAGAGAAAAACAAGCACCATATGATTTCATTCATATGTGGAATTTAAGAAACAAAACAAATGAGCAAAGGGAAAAAGAAAGAAGCAAACCAAGAAACATACTCTTAACTACCGAGAACAAACACACTGATGGTTACCAGAACCAAGTGCAGAGGAAAATGGGTAAAATAGGTGATGGAGATTAAGGAGTGCACTCGGTATGGTGATTACTGGGTGTTGTATGGAAGCATTGGATCACTATATTGTACACCTGAAGCTAATATTACACTGTACGTTAACTGATATTTAAAAAGACTTTTTAAAAATTATATCAAGGAGTGGTTGACCAGTAGCAGATTTGAGTTTTGTGGCCCTCAAATCCATATGCATATAACATTTATAATAAAACCATCCTGGAGCAACTTTACTTTTGTCTGTTTTCCATATTGTGCATAATGCCTACCTGTCCCTCACCGACTACTCCATCACCCCATAAGATTTTCTTTGAAGAGAGAGTATTATGGCTAAAAAATAGTTTGAAAATCTCTGGAAACAATGAGCCCCAGAACCTGTTCCAGCTCTAAGAAGCATGATTCAGATGCATTGAACTGAGAATTTGAATTTGGCCTAGATTACTCTATTTTAATTCCATGTCAACAAAAGGAAAGCTGTGAACAAAGACAGTTTTTTCCCACATAGCTGCACACAGGTGTGACTTAGTGGAAACAGTGGAACTCAGCCAGGTCTTCAGTTCCCCAGTGCAGTGCTCTATCTCCAAGCTCTGTTTCCTGTTCTTGAATACAGTGATATGCTGAAACAGACACACCTGGTCCCAGCACCTTGCAAATGGATTTTTCCTTTCAGCATTTCAAAATACATTCATGTATTGATGAAGGCTTTCTCTGAGAAGCCATCTGTCTGAAATCTGCAGTAATAAAAGCCTTACTAGTCCCTTAGGTACTTAAATGATATCTGTTGCTTCATTCCTCTACTCTTTTCTCCTACTTCTTTTTACTTTTTTATTCACTCATTTATTTATAAGGCATATATTTGTGGAGTATCTACTATGTGCCCAACACAAGATATGTAATAGTAAATGAAATTAACTAATCCCTACAATTATGGATCTTGCCATCTAGTAGGGAGACAGTAACAAAAACAACAACAAGGTTTAAAAATTTCAACTGTGATAAGGGCTATGATAGGAATAAATAAGGTTCTGAAATAGAGACTGTGTAGATTATGATATTAAAATGAGCTCTGGAATCATATTCCCAATATTCAAATCCCAACTACACCATTTAACAATCATTTGTGTGATTTTTGAGCAAGTTACTTATCTGGGCCTTAGTTTCTTTATCTTAAAATGGGTTTAATACTAGTCCTCATTTTAGAGAGTTCTGAGGATTAAATGAGTTGATACAGAATAGTGCCTAACATTTACCAAGTGCACACAGAAAAGTATTAGGCACATTCTAAGCATGCAATAAGTGCTATCTGTGCTTTGGTATTGCTTTAGAGAATATCAGGGAATCAACTCGTTAGGTAATCTGTGTTGCCAACCTAATCACCATCATCACTGTCCTCCAAAATACTTATCTTACCTCGTGTACATGCTTCGTGCACAGGATTGACAAAAATGAGCATAGCATGTTTCTGGACTTGAGTTCTACAATCTAATTAAGAGATAGAGCAAAAGGCTTAAAAGAAAATAGCAATAGAAGGTAGCATATGAAAAAAAAAAAAAAAAAGAAGGTAGCATATGCTAAGTATCAGATAAATGATGAAGATAGTATGTCCTCCAGGACTGTAGAAGAGAAAGGAGTTATTGTGGGCTCATAAAGGAAAGGCTTCATAGAGGAAATGCCCACTATGCCATGTATTACTTAATTTCACATTCCCATGTTAGTCATCTGGCCAATTGCTTTCTAACTGGTGGTGCTACCTGCAGTCTCTGCCCCCCATTCCCTACTCCCAACTGCACATTTGATCACACTAATTTTTCTCAAGCACCATTTATCATTTATTTGCTAGAAAGTTCTTTTAGCATTCCATTATATATAGCAATGTTTTCAAATATTAGTGTGCATATAAATTACTGGGAGCTTGTTATAAGGCAGGTCACCAGGTGTCACCTTCAGGTAAGATACTTTTGGCGTGGCCTGAGAATCTCTGTTTTAACAGGTGCCTTAGATTATTTTGATTTAGATGGTCAAAAGGCTCTACTTTAAAGATGACTGGCAAAAAAAGCTAAGAATTCTATTTTCTTTCTTTTTTTTTTTTTGTATTTTTTTTATTGGAGTTCGATTTGCCAACATATAGTATAACACCCAGTGCTCATCCCATCCAGTGCCCTCTCAGTACCATCACCCAGTCACCCCATCCCAGATTGTTCATTTCCCAGAGTTAGGAGTCTCATGGTTTGTCTCCCTCTCCGATTTTTCCCACTCATTTTCTCTCCTTTCCCCTACAATTCATTTCACTATTTTTTATATTCCCCATATGAGTGAAACCATATAATGTTGGTCCTTCTCTGTGACTTAGTCTATAGCAGCAGTGTCCACAAGAGCCAAACTGTGGAAGAAGCCTTGGTGTCCATCGAAAAATGAATGGATAAAGAAGATGTGGTGTGTGTATACACACCCAAAGAATGCCATTTTTTTAACCTACCACCTAGAGTCTTGCTTTATCCTGCGTTCGCAGCCTCATCCTCCAGTATTAATACCTCTTTTGTTTGAGTCAAATGGGGCATTGCTTTTGCCATACATTCATTCATGTTCTTTTCTGTCTTTGTCTCTTCATTTATGTGATTCCTTCAGCCTGTGTTCTTACTGTTACTGCAACAAGTCCAAATCCTTATTTCTTTCAATCTTGGAACACGTGTTCTGAAAGCATCTTAAGTATCTCTAACGTAGAAGGTAGGCTTCAAGTTTTTTTTTTTTAAGATTTTATTTATTTATTCATAGAGACAGAGAGAGAGAGAGAGAGAGAGAGAGAGGCAGAGACACAGGCAGAGGGAGAAGCAGGCTCCATGCAGGGAGCCTGACGTGGGACTCGATCCAGGGTCTCCAGGATCACGCCCTGGGCTGCAGGAGGCGCTAAACCGCTGCACCACGGGGGCTGCCCGGTAGGCTTCAAGTTTAACGGATCCTTGTGTCTACTTTTTCACCCAGGGACCTAAATAAGCACCTTGGAAATGATTCATGTCAGTTTTTTCTTAATTCTTTCATTAAATATTTACGGGGTACCTACTGTGTACCAAGCACATGTTCTGGGTGCGGGTGATAAAGTAGAAAAATAAGCACAAAAAATCCTGTTTTCATGGACCTTACATTCTAGTGAGACAAATGTTTGTAAGTAAATATTTTAAATGTTTTGAGGAAAATAACCTGGCAGTGCTATATGGGATAGGTTAGGAAAGGGAGAGACCAGAGACACCAATTAAGAAATATTTGTAAAAAAAAAAAAAAAAAAAAAAAAAAGGAAATATTTGTAATTACCCAGTGGAGAATGAAAAGGGCTGACGAGAATAATAAATACAAAGGAAACATCAAGAATAACTAAAGCAGTGAAGTAATGACCAGCAGTACTTGGTAGGGACCAGGAAGGCATATTTAATGTTTGAGCCTCTGGGGAAGGAAACAAATAAGAAGTTGTAAAGGTGATATTTTTGGGAAAAGATATTTTAGATGTTATCGTGATTTTTTTCTTTAATTTATTTTTTGACCAATGTAAGTTATTCAAGCCCTCTCCTGCCTTGAGCAGGAGACGGAAGATCAGTGTACTAGTCAACATTTGATACAAGTAAGAAAGGTGAGCTTAAGGTCCCATGTCCACATAAAGAGTCCTGGTCCAAACCAGTGCTGTGGTCCACCTTGAGTAGTGGTCCAGGTTCTCTTTATTCATCTTTGTGGCCAGTTGGAAGTGGATTCACATGAGAATTATGGTATAGAATATGATTAAGATCTCTCCACAGAAAGAGCTTGGACCTAATGTGGAGATGGGGGGACAAACTTGGGTCTATCATGCTTTCTGTGATGCCAATTCAGAAAGACTTTCAGCATGCTCACTCCTGCACTGGAGAATGCCAAGAAGTAGGAGAAGGCTGTCTATGTGCGAGCTGAGACCTCCTTGCTGTGGGTATCACTGTTGACTTGGAAGGTCCCAGCTGTGCTCTGGACCATGCTAGCAGCCCAGAAATCCAGTACCCACCTGTCACTGCCATTTTCAACTTGGACCTCTGGTGATCTTTTAGATACATGATATTGATAACGGGACATCTTAGTAGAAATGTTCAAAGACAATTAGAGATAGTAAGGTCTTGTAAGAGTGCAGGCCTCTCTTCTCCCTTTCTCCAACTCAACTCACTAATATTCTGTCAATCTTAACTGTTCCAGAGCCAAAATCCTCCCAGGAAATACTCTACATCTCATTTTGATTTTCTGGTGATGTGGCATGATTCCATGTCTTGGCCCACTATTCTGTCCTCCAAGTATTTGTGCAGAATGAGGTCTAGACCCAACCCCGGAAAACCATTTCTAATTATAGTTCTCCTTTGAATGGTTCTTAGCTGATTGGGGGTTTTGTTTGTTAGAAGAAGTAGGAAGACCTCATAATTAAACTAGAGAATTCTTGGGGAATTTCGGTATAGTGATGTGTCATCATCTCCCTGCACAAAGACTACTGCGGTCATTTATGATTCTTAGGAAAATAGGCAAAGTTTGAAAGGTGGATTATTAAAGCATTGGTATAACAACACATAGAAGCTGCTTACATAACCTGGGAAGTCCTCTTTCTTTTTTTTTTTTTTTTTTTTAAGATTTTATTTATTTATTCATGAGAGATGGGGTGGGGGAAAGAGGGAGAAGCAGGCTTCATGCAGGGAGCCCGACATGGGACTCGATCCTGGGTCTCCAGGACCATACCCTGGGCTGAAGGCAGTGCTAAACCTCTGAGCCACCTGGACTGCCCTTCTTTCTCCATTCTTCTAATTGCTCAGGCAAAAAATTCAAATCATTTTTGTCTTATCTTCCTCTCATAATATTCCAACAGTCTAATCCATCAGCAAATACAGGGATGTGTGTGTGTGTGTGTAAGAGAGAGAGAGAAAGACATGAAATTTATGATCTGACTTCCCAACTATATTGTAAATTCCATGAAGGCAAGATCTTTGTTTCTGTTGTATCCTTAGCTATGTTCCTGGAACATAGTATATGCTCAATAAGAATTTGTTGAATGAATGAATAATATGAAATATTTTTTACACATTTTGATTAATTTGCCATTGTATCTTCAAGAAGTTTAGGAAGTATTTAATATTGATAAAATTGTTATAGCTAAAGTCCAAATATTAAGCATACTTGACTGAATAATGTTACATTTAAAATATCATTTAAAGAAAAGAACCTTTATTCTTTAAATAGCTTAGAGAGATGTAAACTTTAAATATTAAGAACACTCCTCTTTAATAATGCTAATTGGTAAGCTGTTGTGAATATGATCTTCTGAAATTTAATGTTAATGAGACATTCTGATAAAACCATCTAGAATCATGTAACAGCTATGGTTAAAATATATTAAAAATTTATTTTAAATTTTTTTGAAAAATTTTTCTCGGAAATTTCCAGGCTTACTGCTTTAAAGTTTGTAGAGATAATGCTTGATATTTGGGAGTCAATCTACATTTTCTTTTTAACTTCTGAACTTTTATTCAAGCAATTCTACATAATCAAGAATATCCTTAAGATATAAGTTGTATTACCTTCATTAATATATAGAAAGTTGTTTTCTCAGAACAGCAGGAATTATTTAGGACGTATCAGCATATGAAAATTAACTGATTGGGACGCCTAGGTGGCTCAGCGGTTTAGCACCTGCCTTCGGCTCAGGGCGTGATCCTGGAGTCTGGGGATGGAGTCACACATGAGGCTCCCTGCATGGAGCCTGCTTCTCCCTCTGCCTCTCTGTCTCTCTCTGTCTGTCTGTCTGTCTGTCTCTCTCTCTCTCTCTCATAAATAAATAAATAGAATCTTTTAAAAATATATATATATAAAGAAAAGAAAATTAACTGATGGTGTAGGGCTAGCTGACCTCAACTGTTGTTAGGAATATTTACCTGATTAAAAAAAAAAAAAAGGAATATTTACCTGATTAGAGAATACTTCAGATTTCTTAGGATTAAAGGGAGAGTCTATGATCAAAGCAGTTTGTGCGGAAGATCATTTTGGCCTAGTAATGGTTTTTATGGAGTAGCAGCACAGAACAAAGTTCTTCTAATGGAAAAGAATTGACTGCAAGGTATAAGCAAATGTTTTTCTCTAACATCTTGGCTATTTTGCATTTCAAGTCCATTGCATGCATCATTAAGGTATTGATAACATATGAGAACACACAGAGAATCAATATGTAGCTTTAGTTCAGTTTGGATTTGATCTGCTATCATGAAGCTAAAGGGTAGCCAATAAAAAAGTTTGTATGTGACCCTCTATTCAATGTCTTTCTTGATGGGCTTCACTAAAATCAACTACATAGTAGAGAATACTGAGATTCAGGTTTATTTTGAGGAGAATCTACAGTTAACTGAACCAGGTTTGTTTGAATTTAGTAAATAAATAATAATGAAAATCAGCTTCGTATTTATGTTAAATAACTATGTTCTGTTTGACAGTGCAAACCAGCTACTGGATAAAGTTAATTATGAATATACCTAAACCACTTTCGTTATTTTTAACTTGTACTGAAAACTAGGGGGAAATGAGTTGTAGGAGCATGCTCTTGCTTCATTTCCATAAACCCTACATTGTTTCCGTAAAGGAGTATGTGTGATTTGAAGGATAAAATAATCAAATAAGAGTTTGTATGTATTTTTATCAGTAGAACGTTCTCTAAGTTCAACTGTAGTTTTCTTATCAGAAAATCAGGTTCATAGTTGCAAGGCAAAGGCTAGAGTGGTTAATAAGCATTTTCTACTTCTGCCCTGCTGCAAAAACTAAATGCAAACTTTTCTATGACTCTTAACGGAGAATGCATAGGCTCGGTAAACTTTCATCTGCTTCAGGGTCAGGGCTGATTCAATCTTAAGGCAAGTTTATGAGAGTGGCTGATGTGATACAGTTGTTTCTAGTAAAATCAGACTAGCTCTAAGGAGCCAATCTAAGTCAGTCTCTCAGTAAAATTCTATGAGAAACAGACTCCAACTCAGACACTATTGTAAACCCTGATATAATAAGGACTTGCCGCTGATTTAATCCTATTGAAAATCTTTAAGCAGCCATGAGACAAAATGGTTTCCACATTGACATCAGTGGAGTGAACCTTGGATTTCATCAGTATGAAGAATAGTTACCTTGTACACACAGTAGCCACTTTTTAGGAATTAACATCCGGAGTCATTTCAAAGCAGGTTGTTGTTTCTGATATAAAGGCATCTATTTTGATTAAGATCCAAGTCCCCAGAATGTGTCATTTTATTTTTTAAAAACTGAATTCATAACAAAAAGCAAACAAGTCAAACTTAAATTCAGAAGTTAGTATAAATCAAGTAGATCCAGTCTCCTTGAATGAAAAAAAAAAAAAAAAACAACCTATTCCAATTTTATGTGTGACATAGAGAAAGAGAGGGAGAAAGGATGAAAACTGTTTTCTGAGTTAAGACCTTCCATGCAGTTTCACCTGGAACTAATTTTTTTTCCATGAATTTAGAAGCTCCTGAAAATGAGCTTATCCTATGAAATCATATATGTATAAAAGGACAGACAGACACAAAAGTTTAAAGGTCAGCACTGCAGATAAAATCTCAAGTAGGATGTAAACTTGTGTGGGTAGTTTGGTATGTATACTTTTTTGTTTGTTTGTTTGGCTTATGCTGAAACACCCTGATAATGGTCAAGGTATTATAGTCTGTTTAGCACTAGAACTGGTCCCTTTTTGTAATTTACAACCTTAATTAGAACAATAGACCAAACATGGGCTATAGTAAAGCACAACCTTGCCTGAACTATCTCCATGCTGCTTTTATTGCATTTAGCTCTGGTCTTGAAATGTGAATATTTGAACTGATACTTAGCAAGCTGTAGTGGCCTCATAGTGTTACTTCAAAGAGCCGGAAAAGTAACTTCATGAAAGGGAAAACTTGAAACTGTAGTACTCTACCATTCTGTTTGTTAAGCAGTGATGGGTATCATTAGTTCTGCTCTTTTGCATAATTACTGCAGTATTGTGAAAACCTTTTTTGCCATCAACTGGGAGCAATTATATCATGTGGGATCTGGTGGAACATGTGGCTTAGAGAAATAAATATAAAAAGCCCTTCTTTTCTAAGCCCTCTGTATCTGTAAAGCCCCAGTGCACACAGTACTTGTTCAAGTTTGGTTTTTAAGTAGAAAATAACATAAACATGTTTCCTGTAGAAGGCAGTTTATTCCTTATGAATTTTTAGTTAATGTGGCTTAGGCACATTTTACCTAGCATATCATTGAGCTGTGATGGTAATTCATGTATAAAATCACATATTCATCAAGTGCATGGCTGACACCAATGAAAATTTGAGACTTATGCTTTGTTGTTTACTTGATTAATTCATCAAGTTGAATTAAGTCTTGCGGAGTGTTATGACAATTTGCTCTTTGTGTAAAGCTTCCAGAGTAGGTTGTCTCCGTGTTAAAGTCATATACAATGAACCTCTCCCACCAGCATCACCCTACCCCATCCCAAAAAGCAAACTTCTAAAAGATACAGCTAGAAGAGTATGTTTGCAAATGTTTAAACAATGAGACACATAATTTTTTCAAGTCTGTCAAAATTCTTTGTGATTCCAGTATGTGATGCCATTAAAATACTGTAACTGATTTTTTTTTTTTTTTGTATTTGATTTTGTAAGATCTCTTCTTCTTTGAAAACACTACTACATTTTAGCAAGGGCAGTAAAATTAGAGTGTCACAGTGATATACAGATGTGATTGTCACTTTGATTTTGTGGTTTCACACTTGATTTTTTCATAATTTATAAGACATGAGAAATGATCCCGTGATTGGCAAAAGATATTTTAATGATGGTTAAAGTATGACTGTTGCATGGTCGAAATATTACTTCAGTGTTGCTGTTAATAGAACCGTAATTATAATAGGATGGTGGAAAAATATGTAGTTATATCTATGTTCAGTGTGTAGTTAAGGTTTGCTTAAATGATAAATTAAAGCAAGTAAAGTGAGTTAAAACTTTGGAATAGATGCTGAATTGCCCTTTTTTGTCCTCCATCAAGGAAAAATTATATTTGTTTTAGAACTTGTTAATTCTCAAGAGGTTGGTTTCTACATATTTTTCTTTGAAAAATTATCCGTTTATTTGCAGCATTTTTATTAATGAGGCTGTCTTTTGAATGTGCTCGTTAAAAATGTTGATATGGCCAAACCAGAAGCTTCAGTCAGTCAAGCTTCTCATTCTGTGCTCCCAAATGACACTGAAGAACATCTAATTAATTTCATTTGAAATTATTTTAATGCAGTCTTTGGTATTATCACATACCTAAGTTTGGTTTTAGCCACCATTCCTGAGATACTATGGCTCTTGCCAGACTCCAGAGCGAGCTGGTAAACTTACCTATCTCCATATATTAAGAGGAGGAATTAGCTACAGCTCCCCAGCTACTAGTACAGCTTTCAGCACCTCTTCCATGGTGGCTAGTATCTGTGCCATGTATAGCTGTGAAAGGATGGGAAAATGCGCTGAAATGATCGAAGAAGTAAACTATCAGCTTGACATGTTTTCCTAGCTATTGAAAAATCTTCTCATATTGAAACCCATTGATAGTGAAACTGCAGAATTCCTCTGTTTTAAGTACCATCTGGTTGTGCTCAAGGCTTTAAAGCTGTTATCTTCGCATAAAATTTCAAGAGTCCTATATTTTTTTCTTCACCAAACTATCCATTTTTAAGCCACAAATATTTTTCCAGCTCTTTCAGATTTTATCTAAAAGTATATTTTAACAGTATTTAAATAGTTCTTAAGCAATAACAATTTATCTTGATAGATGGCATGCTGTGTTTTTTCATTTTATTTTAATTAGCCATTGTGGAACCAAATTCCCTTTTGTTTTAGTCTTTTAAATATTGTTTAATTATAGTTATCATGCCAGATATCTTAAAGGTTATTTTACCAATACAGTTTCATTTAACATAACCCATATGGAATCAATAGCCCAGTTTCCTAAAGTGAATGCTTGGAAAATCTTACATTCATATGTTAAGAGTACACATCCTTTCCTCATTAGTTGGAAAGTACAGGGATTTTGGCACGGGTTCTGTGTGGAAGCATTGTGCAGCTTTTATATGGATTTTGTTTTTAGCCTTTGATGACACTGTTTAGAATAGGAAGTATCTAATAAGTAAAGCATTTTGTCTCAAGTGCTGCCAGTGTGTTTAATATATGCCTGGAGGTCTGAAACATTATCTTCTTCACTGCAGTAATATGCATTTAATTCTCTGAAAGCAGAAGGTCGAACTTTTAAAAGGGACGCAAAGTACATTTTCAAACAGAATAATTCAAAACATATGGAAGAGGGGACCAGAGTAATGTACAGTTGGTTTTTATGGTTTAATCATGATCATGTTAATGCACACCAGTAGCTAATTAAAGAAAACTTTTATTGTTCATTTTAAATGAGTGAGGTAAAGAGTGGGAGAGCTGATGTAACAGCGCTGCCCAGAGATGCATGTTCCTGCTGCCCTCACTCACAGCAAGCAGATACTGCTCTTATTTGACAACTTGAATTATTAGTCCCCTCAGACAATAATAAAGCAAAAGTTATTTTCAGAGTTACTACACTGTGAACTTTTCTTTTTCCACAAAGGAGTAGTAAATTGATGCCCAAGTTTAGGGCTTAGCACACATAATTAATTATAAAACTTTTTTCAAGAGCAGGCCAGATAGTCTTTAGTATCATAGATAAATCTGCAGTGAACTGGTGACAAACCAATGGATTTTTAAATATGTCTCAAAAATCATCAGCTTATTTATTTCAGTGCTACAAATAGTGTGGAAACAGAAAAATGAAGGAAATCTTGGCTTTTAACCCAGTTTTAAGAATTTAGTTTCCCAGTACTGAGAAAGTTGTACTTTTTTGTTGTTGTTGTTTCAATGAAAGTCAGAGCTTCCATCTCTGGGTCACTGGTTCAAATTCCATTCTGCTCAGTAGTGACTAGAATTAGTTACCATCTGACTTCTGTTCAGTAACCTGCATGACCCAAGCTGATAGTTGCCATCCTGCCCTTGCTGGTTATTTATATCTCAAGATCAGGCTACTCGACATTCACTAGAGCTTAATGTGGCAATCTCAATATGTAAGGGCTAGACACTACATATCTTCACCTACAGGTGGTTTGTTTTGTCATGTTAACACCATTAAGGAACACTTAAATTACTATCAGGAGGAAAATGTAGTTCTCTATGCATAGAAAGTAGTCTTACAGAGTTAAGAGTGGTCGCCTTTCCTGATAGAATAAAAATAGTTGAGTTCTGGATTTCAGTTTGCCACAGAATTCAACCTAAAGGAATTCTTCATTATTTCTTTATTACATTGTATACAGATAGTTTGTAATGCCTCATAACCTGGACAGTAAATCCTAGACTAGTTTTTTTCACATATGATTTGAGAATTCCTAGTGGGTGATGGATTTTGAGGTATATTTGAAATTTGTATAATAGGAATAACTAAAAGCTTTAAAAAATAATTTTTTGATAATTGCCTTATTCTTTATTTTACTGAATCTTTAAGTTAAATATGTTCACTTGTTTATTCAGTCAGCACATAGTTTTTAAGCTCTGCTATGTTACAGAGAGTATGGTGTGTGCTAGGAACACTAAAGGGGTTCCCTTTTACCCATAGCCTAATATCTGATTGACTTTGGACCTATTGATTAACCTCTCTAAGCCTCACTTTCCTCACCTGTGAAATGGGGCTAAAACTACCCCCTTCAAAGGGTTGTAACACTTAAAATAGAAAAGGTAGGTATGTGCTAACAACATTTGGCAAATAACAAACATACTCAGTGGTATTCTATTTTTTTTAATCTTCAATTGCTTATATTTGAATTGTTCTGAGACAGAACAGCAATGAAAAGTGCTAATATTAGTTTGTTATGAAAGTGTAAAAGCTGGAAAGACTAGCATATCTGGAAGGGTTGAGGAAGTCTTCACAAAGAAGGTGATTTTTTTTTAACTTACCCTTTATTGCATGCTACTGTGTATGTTCAACATATTATCTCATTTAATGCTGAAGCAACTTTGTGGGTTGAGTGTTAATGTCCTCAGTGTGTGTGAGGTTGAGAACCCAGCAGGGACTATGAGGATAAGCAAGCAGAAGTGTGGTCAGCCCACAAGATGGAGAGTACAGGTCAGGAAAGGGCCCATGAATATATCTGGAAAGACCTTAACGAGGACAGCATATGGGCAGGTCTGTGTCCACATGTATTTATATATGAACAATCATGTCTGCAGAGCAATTTTTTTAATTTAATATTCTATCAGAAACTAACATATCCATTTATGGATCCTCTCTTCAGCGTGCCAGGCTCTACAGTACTCCTTAGAAGCCAAGTGATATGGCCCAGTATCTCTGACAGTCCTTCAGCTGGTAAAAGAGACAGGACTATGGCAGCTGCCCATTATTCAGTATTTACAGTAGACCAGGCACTATGCTGACCTCTTTGGACAAATTAGCTCATTTAATCCTTATACTCTTGAGATCAAATTTAAATCCCTATTTTACGGATGAGGTTACATAGCCTTAGGTTTGTAATTTGTCTAAAATCATAGTCAGAAAATAATGCACTTGATCCCACATCCATCTGCCTCTAAAGCCTATAAATGTTTTAACACTACCTAATAATGCCACTACAGAACGCTGTAGGAGAAAAGTGAACTATGTGTGAAGTGCTAGGATCACCAGGCAGGAAAAGAATGAGAACAATTCTCCGACAAGTGTCACTTGTTCTGAGCCTTATTAGATCTGCCAGCTACAGCAAGCTCAGAAGGGCACTCCAGGCAGGGAAGTAGCACCACCATACAGAAAGAATGGTTTAAAAGGACATAGTCCTCAAAGAACAGGACTAAGTTGCTTTTGCTTCAAGTATTTCATGTTGGACTTGTATAACTATGTATCTCCAACCACTTTAAAATCAATAGTCAAGAAATATTTTTAAAATGTTAATGATTGTTACATTATTGTCTTGAATTAGTTAACAGCCTTTAACATTTTCATAAGCAACTCATAATAATTTGTACCATGTGGAAAAATGATACTATATTTATCAATCAAATTAAAGAAAAGCCTAAGAAATGATAAGCAATACTCAGGGAAATGCTTTTCCATTGCTGGTGCTAATATAAATTAATGTAGCCTTTTTTGGAAGGGTGTTGACAGTATCAGTAACTAACCTTAAACTTTCTTGTACCATTTACCTAGTAATTCCACCTCTAGGAGCCTGTTCTAAAGAAAGATTATTAAATATTTTTCACAGAGGTTTGTTGGCAAAGATTAAAAACTGGAATATCCAATTATATGAAAATGGTTAAACAGATGTTCCTAACACTAATGAAGTATTATGCAGCTTTTTAAAACAGCTATGAGGAGTATATTAGCATTTGCCAGATTGGGGTACAGTTTGGCACTCTGGTATGATCATAACCAAATAGGGGCCGGAGGGGGCACCTTTGCACAGGTGGGGAAAAAATACTGACAGGAAGTGCACCAAGATATTACCACTGGTTATGTTTGGTGATAAGATGGCAGTTCGGAGGATTTTGTTTTTTTCTCAGATTGTCCATGATTTCAATGAATCTGTTACTCGGATGAAAAAGCAAGTGAAACATCTGTGTCTCCAATAGCATATCACAAACTGGGTGCTTGGAGAGACTTAAGAAAGGGAAACCAGAGAAGCAAAGCAGAGATCTCAGTGCTCAGCGCTGCCACCAAGTTGTTCTTTGTTCACCATGTAGGGAGTGGTTGATGGAAAATTTTGAGAATGAATAGCCTTTAGGGCACAAAGGAAAAATCCACCTTTGAGGACTTTAATTACTTACATTTTGCTTCATCACTTACGTTTACTCTTGTTTCAAGCCCTACTGTAGAGAAAAATAAACTTCATCTTGAATAAAATAATTCTATTTTAGTTTACTTTTCTTTGTCCTTCATAATTTTTAAGACTGCTGACTTTTCTCTCCTTCCTTCCTACCCAAACCTTACAAATTAATTCTGTAACGACAAGAGTAAACAATATAAACTACATCTGCCTAAAATATAATTTCAACCAATAGTAATCATGCTTTGGAAATCAGTTTATTGCACTATTTGAAAAATCAATCTGAAGAATACTAATATAATTCTTTAAAGAGACATTTTAAAATGCATACTACTGTTAGTCCAAAGAAAGGAAGTCTAACTCAAAATAAGAGTTAGATGTCTATTTAAATAATAGAAATGCACATTTGATGCTTTCTTAAGTATTTCCTTGACATTTTAATATGAATAGTTTTTTGAACAGTCATTTTGTTTCTATGATCACTCTGATACAAGTTACACTGCTAGAACCATTTTAACCTCTTTATTACATCCTTTATATAGTAACACTTGGAATGTAACTAGTTTAAAATATTTTCTTTTTCCTTACAGATCTCTAAACAAGAACAAAAAAAAATGGATACATTTGATGGAAGCATGGCTGAAACCTCATCTCGGTACAGTGGTGCCCAGGATAGTGGAATTGGCAGTGACAGTGTTAAAATCAGAATAGTACAAATAGAACAGCACAGCGGTACCAGTCAGCATCGCATTGCCCGTCCCTCACGCCAGTCATCAATTGTAAAAAATCTCAATTTTATTCCCTTTGACATATTTATTACTGCGAGTAGAATCTCACTAATGACTTATTCCTGCTCGGCCATACCCAAATCAAAATCGCAAGTACATAAGGATAATGAAAAAACAGGCAAGAGTTCATTAAATCTCCCAGAAGTTGACTCAGATGTTGCTAAGCCCAGCCAGGCATGTATTTCTACCGTAACAGCAGAGGATCTCTTGAGCAGTAGAGTATCTTTTCCTTCAGGGAAAAAAATAGGGGTCATCTCTCTTGAAAGTCTTCATGCATCCACAAGGTCATCTGCTAGACAGGCACTTGGTATAACTATTGTTCGGCAGCCTGGACGAAGAGGAACTGGTGACTTGCAGCTGGAACCTTTTTTATACTTTATTGTGTCCCAGCCTTCTTTGCTTCTAAGCTGTCACCACAGAAAGCAGCGAGTGGAAATATCCATTTTTGATGCTGTCCTTAAAGGGGTAGCCTCTGATTACAAATGTACAGGTAAGAGCCTTCGAATTTACTGGAATGCTAATAACTACTACACACTAAGTTTTATTCCCATTGTATCAAGATCGATCAAACAGAAAACAGCTGGCAGACCAGACAAGACTTTTCTCTGTAGAATATGTAAATATGTAAAGTTCATGTCCCACAGCTGAATCATGTGTAAGTAAATGTTTGAACTGTATCAAGGTTTAGCCTCAGCGTTCTTACCGTGCCTCTGAATATTCTTTTTTTTTTTTTTTTCAAGAGCTGAATGAAACAGGGGTTCTCTCTGGCCTGTAGAAATGCTTAAGAATTTCCAGTGATTGGGAAGTAAAGCTTTTTTTCATAGTAATAGCCTATAGGTATGCTTTTCATATTAATGTAGCTGTTCAGGTTGAAAAAAAAAACTTTAGAAAATGAAGTTTATTGTTTGGTATTCTTTTGATCTAATCATCTTGCTGTAACAGCATTATATTAAATGTATTTGAGAAGGTTTATTATAAGATAAGATGGTTTGAAGATGTTTATACATGTATAACAAACACATTTATTAGTAGTATTGGCCAACTGGCTTTTATTTCTCCATCCATACCTTTCTTATAACCAGAGAGAATCCTATATTATAATAATTATATTGAACTTCTGAAGCTTGTTACCTTTTAAGAGTAAGAAGGTGATCAGGCGTTCAGATTTAAAACATATTGGCTATTAAATGGTAAGGGCTAATGGAAACAGGGTCAAACAGGGTATAGAGAGACCTTTTCCTTGAATTAATGTAGAATTAGAGAATTGGCTGGAAAACTGGACAGGGAAGGGTATCCTGGCCATCTAAGATTTGGTATCAGAAGACGGTCCTAGCAAGCTCAGGTATAAATCAGGCATTTTATTGCTATCAGGTGGTCTCATCTAGCAGATGGAAGCCAGCAGTGAGGCATTTGGAGAATTTGTCCAATCTGGAAGTCAGGCTGATTCATTCTTGGCATTGAGGAGAACCATTTTTCACCGCAGGCTTCTGGAGATTAGATGGCTGGTGTGGGGATCAGGATTCATTTCAGCCCAAGGTCGGAGGATCCCTTGGCTCTTGCTGAAGTGTAGTACAAGTCCCCCACTTTAGAAAAGGATAACTAGCCAGTTGCTAAGGAAGAGCAACCTGGGGCGCCTGGGTGGCTCGGCGGTTTGGTGCCTGCCTTTGGCCCAGAGCATGATCCTGGAGTCCCAGGATCGAGTCCCAGGTCAGGCTCCCTGCATGGAGCCTGCTTCTCTCCCTCTGCCTATGTCTCTGCCTCTCTCTGTGTGTCTCATGAATAAATAAATAAAATCTTAAAAGATTACAGGGTGCATATCAAAGATGTACATTTGAATTACAATTAGTTCTTAGGTTGAAATATAAAGTGCTTTCTGTTTAAAAAAAAAAATCCTTGGGGGCACCTGGCTGGCTCAGGGAGCATGCAACTCTTGATCTCAGGGTTGGGAGTTTGAGCCCCATGTTGGGTATAAAGATTACTTAAAAATAAAATTACCTTTCTTACACAAAATGTATCTTCTTGGACATTTACATTATCCAAAAAGAGTTATCCGTATAAGGGCAGCCCTGGCGGCTCAGCTGTTTAGCGCCACCTTCAGCCCAGGGTGTGATCCTGGAGACCCAGAATCGAGTCCTGCATCGGGTTCCCTGCATGGAGCCTCCTTCTCTCTCTGCCTGTGTCTCTGCCTGTGTGTGTGTGTGTGTGTGTGTGTGTGTCTCATGAATAAATAAAATCTTTAAAAAAAAGTTATCAGTATAAATATCATATTTCTTAAAAATTAATTTCATTATTTGGAAACATTTATCAGAAAGTCAGTAGTTAAAATACAATGCTAATTGAAAAAGCACCTAGCACATACTGACTACTTATTTTGTGCCAAACATTGTACTAACTTCTTCAAATGTGTTATCTCGTTTAAACCTTTTAACAACTCTATGGGAAATGTTATGTATTATCCCATCTTAGAAAAGAGGAAACTAAAGTTTGTAGAAGTACTTGTCCAACATTACAAACCTAGCAATAGACAGAACTAAAATTCAAAACAAGATTTCTTGGACTCAGTATTTGCACAGATCCAAAAAGAAAAAATTGGTTGGACTCCTGAGTCTGGTCTCTCGACCCATATGCATCCCAGGAGTGGAAAAGAAATGTGAATCTGCAGTTCTCTGTGAGCCTTTGTTGTCCACACCAGAACATGCAAATAGTTCTGTCTGTAACATTGTAACTGGTGAATTTTTGTATGTTAAATGTGTTGTGATATGACTACACAGTACAGTCTCTCTTGGTAATATGACAGACCTGAGTTTAACCTCTAACTCTGTTATTTTCAAGATGCATTCCTAACACATGGGGCAGTTATGAAACTGAAAATAGGTAATTCATGAAAATACTTAGCATTCAGTCAAGCAAAATAGTAGGCCTTCATAAATGTTTGCTGTTACTGCTTTAGCTATTATTATTATTATATAGCAGAACAATTATGAAGCAAAAGCCTAGAATTTAATATTGGCCTTGCCAGGAAATACAGGATGATCTCAACCAGGTAGTTCACTCTCTTGAGGTTCTATTTCCTTATCTGTTATATGTGATAGTTATAAGTCCATTCCAGTTCTAAAGTTCCAGTATTCTGTAACTTGGAATTCATCTCCCCATATTCACCTTCCTAAAAATATTTTAACTATACTGCTTCAGCCTCAGGGAGTTGACATCTGTAAGTGAGTACCCTATCAGAATAAAAATTATTTTAACTTGTTTTAAATATGGAAATTTTCTTTTGACATTCTAGTGGAACACAAACTCATTTATTCAATATTTTAAATACATAAATTTTATTAAATGTTAAGTTATTTTTTAAAAACTGATCTGGGGAAATTTCTGTCTTAAATTGGTCCACTTTAGTGAACAATCCAAGTCCCATTACCAATTTAGTTAATCAGAAACATTTCACATAGCACTTTTCCATCCTGAAGGAAAGACTGTTACACGTCCAGGGTTCTTTTGAAGCCCTGTGATCATGTGGGCGAGAAAACAGAAAAATATGAATGCCTATAATATTAATATTCAAGGGGAGTAGAAGCAGTAAAGTAGAGGTGGCTGGTTTCATTTCTGGATTCTAAAGTGAAACAGTCACTACAGTGTCTTAATTGGAGGGATAAAGAGGGGTATCACCATGAAGCTAACTTTGTAAGAAAGGTCCAGAAAAACTTCATAAGTTAATAATGAAAGAGGTGACATATTATATCTTTCTGCAGTATTTATATTCTTATTATTTATTTATTGAGATATAATACAGTATTATATTAGTTTCAGGTATACAACCTAGTGATTCAACGTTTGTATACGTTGCGAAATGGTCACCACAGTAAGTCCAGTTAACATCTGTCACTTCATAAAGTTAATACAGTGTTGTTGACTGTATCCCCCATGCTGTATTTTTATCCCCAAGACTTAACATATTTTATACCCGGAGGTTTGTACATCTTAATTTCCTTCACCCTTTAGGGCCTCCCCTTTGGCAACTGCCAGTCTGTTTTGGGTATCTGTGAGTCTGGGTTTTGTTTTGTTTTGTTTAGATCCCATATATTAAATAAAATTATATGGTATTTGTCTTTCTCTATTTGACTTATTTCACTTAGCATAATACCCTCAAGGTCCATCCATGTTGTCAAAAGTAGCAAGATTTCATTTATTTTAATGGCTTAGTAGTTTTCCAGTGTGTGTGTGTGTGTGTGTGTGTGTGTGTGTGTGTGTGTGTATGATGTATACACATGGTAGCTTTAACTTTCTGAGGAACCTTCATGCTATTTTCCATAGTGGCTGCACTAATTTACATTCCCACTAACAGTGTTCAAGCATTTCCTTTTCTCTACATCCTCACCAACACTTTTTATTTCCTCCCTTTTTGGAAATAACCATTCCTGCAGGTGTGAGGTGATATCTCATTGTGGTTTTGATTTGCATTTCCCTGATGATTAGTGACATTGAGCATTTTTTCAGATACCTGTTGGCCATCTGTATGTCTTCTTAGGAAATATGTCTATTCAGATCCTCTACCCATATCTTACTCAGATTGTTCACTTTTTAGTTAAATTATATGAATTTTTATGTATTTTGGATATTAACCCCTTATTAGATATGTCATTTACAAATGTCTCTTCCCATTTAGTAGGCTGTCTTCAGTTTGTCCGTGGTTTCCTTCACTGTGCAGAAACTTTCTAGTTTGTTGTAGTCCTTTGATTAGTTTTGCTTATATTTCCTTTGTTCTGGAGTCAGATCTAAAAAGATATCACTAAGACTGATATGAAGGAATTGCTGCCTATGTTTTCTTCTAGTAATTTTATGGTCTGAGGTCTTACATTGAAGTCTTTAATCCATTTTGAGGTGATTTTTATAGATAGTATAAGATAATGTCTAGTTTTTCATTCTTTTTGCACATAGCTGTCCAGTTTTCCCAACACCATTTACTGAAGAGACCATCCTTTCCCAATTGTATATTCTTGCTTTCTTTGTTGAACATTAATTGAATATATATGTGTGGGTTTATTTTTGGGCTTCCTATTTTATCCCATTGATCTATGTGTGTTTTTATGTCAATGGCATACTGTTTTGATTAGTGTAGTTTTGTAGTATACTTTAAAATCTGGGAGCTTGATATCTCTGGCTTTGTTCTTTCTTAGGATTGCTTTGGCTATTCATGGTCTTTTAGGATTATTTGTTCTAGTTGTGTGAAAGATGCTATTGGAATTTTGATAGGAATTGCATTGAATTTGGAGATTGCTTTGGTGGCATAGACATTTTAATAATATTAATTCTTTCAGTCTATGAGCATGGAATATCTTTCTATTTATTTGCATCATCATCAGTTTCTTTCATCAGTGTCTAAAGTTTGCAGTTTACAGGTCTTTTACATCCTTAGTTAAATTTATTCCTATGTATTTATTCTTTTTTATGTAATTGTAAATGGAATTTTTTCCTTGATTTCTCCTTCTGTTACTTTCATTATTAGTGTATAGAAACATAACACACACCTATTTTTATATATTAATTTTTTTAGCCTACAACTTTACTGACTTCATTTATTACTTCTAACAGTATTTTAGTGGAGTCTTTAGATATTATTCCCCTGTCTTCTTTCCTGTGTGGTTTCTGATGAAATCCATGGTAATCACAATCATTATTTCCATATATGTAATGTGTTGATTTTCTCTAGTGGCTTTCAAGACTTTTTTTCTCTATATTTGTTTTCTAGAGGTTGATTATAATGTGTCTGCTTAAAATTCTACTTAAAATTCCTTAAGTATTTTTCTGCACTAATCCTTCTCCTCTTTTTGAGGGATACCAATGTTAAACTTTTTAAAATTATTACAGAGATCCCTGAGACTATTTTTTTTCTTTTTTCCTATTATCTTTCTTCTTCTCTATTCTTCATATTAGATAATTTCTATGGAATATTCCAGTTCTAAAATGTTTGGTTCTTTTCTGTAGTTTCCATTTCTCTTCTGAGAACTTCTACATTTCCACTCATTTCAAGCATGTTTACCTCACCTCATGAAGCATATTTATAATACCTGCTACAGTCTTAAATGCTGTGTCACTGCTGCCATAGCACAGCCATTGCACTCTGTGCCCCCATCCCCATACACTGTGCCCACTCTTGGGGCAAAACCAGGGGAGAAAAAAGAAATATAAAAGGCAGCAGAGTTTCCTGCACCTCTGAAACATCAGGGGCCTTATTTCCCAGACATAAGGACTTTGGCTGTTCTTGCCATCATTGTGACCACAACCTAAGACTCCCTCTCAGTCAACATTGGAAGAGAAAAGAGAAAAAAGAAAAGAAAATGGGAAACCCACCATTGTAGGTGTCACATCCTCAAGTCTGACTCCCCTCCCCAATCTGCTTTGCTCTTGTTTACTTTTTAGAGTCCTCAGGCATTTGTGTTTTGTATTTTCTCTCAAGTTTTTGATTGTAAGCAGCATGAGAGTTAGATTGCATTGAACTTATTACAATTTTGGCTGGCACCAGAAGTCCTGCAGTTTTAAAACAATAAAATTATTTTGTAGTCTATTAGCCAAGACATGGTCTTCTGAGAAACTTAACACAGGATTTCCTCCAAAAGTGATACTTTGAGTATCTGAACATGATCTTTGCTTAATGGTGACATGGGCAGAATCAAGTTAATGCTGACAACTCCCCAGGAGCAGCTCATTCATTATAGTATATTAACTGATCTGTGCTCATAGATGTAAAGGGTGGTAATTTTGTTCTTTCTCTGAGTTCCTGAGGGATATCCTTTCATAGATTTTTAAATCAAGTTAGAAGTTAGAAATGCTGTGAAATTCATTGTCCATCACGTCAATCGGCCTTCTTCTCAGCACATGTGACTGATACATATGTGTGTATATTATATATGCCATTTATGCACATACCTATTTTAAAAAACCTAAATTCTATTAGAGGCTACCCAGAATAGATGATAAATGAAATCTATATTTGTACCTGTACCTACATCCTTTTTTTTTTTTTTTTTTTGGAAACCTAAAATAAAACAGAAGTGAAGACAACTGTTTTTTTTTTTTAAGATTTTTATTTATTCATCAGAGACACAGAGAGAGAGAGAGAGGGGCAGAGACACAGGCAGAGGGAGAAGCAGGCTTCATGCAGGGAGCCTGACATGGGACTCGATCCTGGGTCTCCAGGGCCACACCCTCAGCTGAAGGTGGCGCTAAACTGCTGAGCTACCTGGGCTGCCCAAGACAACTGTTTAAATTTTGAAATGTTAATAAAATATCCCTAATCCTCATAATTTAGTGATCTTAAATTATACCAGCTATACCTGTAAGTATATAGGGTGGTTTGTTTTACCCTCCGTAATTTAAAAAATGGCAGTTTATCTAAAGCCTAAATTATCAACTTGAATTCTTATGACTGTTAATATTAATAACCTATACATGATCTTCCATGTGGTCCAGGTAGATAATATATCTGTGAGCCAATACGTTTCTTCTTAAAATATTACAATAATGTGACAGTGGCTTTCCCGTGCCCTTACCTGGAGCAACCTCTGACAGAAATGAGATCTTCTGCCAGCACCTTTATATGTAGCAGCTGTAATAATGGCGGTTCTCATTTAAATAAAGGTGGTGTATAGTTGTTTTTAACCTAATCTTATTAGTTGTGTTTATAAATACTTAAAATTTGGTATTTATTTTGTTTAAGGTAATGGAGTCCAGATTTGAAATTGCTTCATATCTTGACTATGCGGCCCAGGGCAGACTTAAAAAGTCATTTTTCTTCTTGTTTGTTTGGGGCTTTTTGTTTGTTTTTGAAGAAATGACTGTGCCATCTGGTCAGTTGGGAAAGAGATGAGCCATTCCATGGGAATCCGATGAACCCCCTTAGTTCCTCAGCAGTCAGGTAGTCCAGTGGCTTAGTACTCAGTGTGTGACAGGACTAACCAGTTGGAAGACAGCTACTTCCACCATCCTGTAGCTTCTTTACCTTACTGGAATTTTTCAAACATTGGCTAGACTAAAATATAGAAATTAAACTCAAATACAATTTATACTGAAAGATCAGGTAATAACACATTTACATGTGTGACAGAAATATCCACAACATGCTATCTGTAGGATGGGATACTTGCCACATTTTAAAGTTTTATAAATATTACCTATATGACTTCAGGTCTAATTGAGAGGCAAACATGGAATAGAGAGAGTGGGACCCAGTCCTGAGTTCTAATCCCAGCCCTGCTGCATAACAACCATGTGACCTCAGACAAGTTATTTCATCTTCCTAAGGCTCGGCTCCTTATCTAGAATATGTGGAGAACACTGGTAGCAACCTCCCAGAGCTGATGTGAGAATTAAGTGATGTGTATGGAACTCTCAACTAAGTGTGTAGCACGGGGCTCCAGAAATGTTAATATTGTTGTTGCTTTTATCATCATTGTTAATATCTTTAAGTTGAGTTTAAAATAGTGGTTGTAATTGGCCAAAAAAATTCACATCATTTTAGTGCAATTTATAGCTGTTGTGTAGTTTGAAATTTTTCAGTTGCAGTAATTGGCTTCTTTACCCTTTCATGAATAGGTCTGCAGAAAATGTGCCAAAGACATCTGAGTAAACCAACGGTTGGAAAATCATAAACTGCCTTCTTACACCTCATAAATCATATCTTGATTTCATTTAGTTATTGTGACTTTAAGAGAAGGATCGAATTACATGTCTTTTTAGAATTAAAGGTTTTCCTAATGTTTCTGGAAAGGTTTAGAATTAACCTGTGACTTTAGTGTCATAATGATCACAACTTGAACATTTATCTGAAAATTTAGCTGCTGGGAACATTTCTTGCCGGCCAGTAATATGAAATGAAATTATTACTTTGACAGAAATCAGCAAGTAAGTAGGTCTCATAAAAGGAACTCTAGTGTATCACTAAGGGAGAGTTGTGGGGAGAATGTTAAATAAGTTGATCCAGCCAGCAGGGGGAATTAACATATGGGGAAGGATATTGGAATGGAAATCAGAAATTCTGACTTGTAGTCTTGGCTCCAATACCAAGATTCTTTGATGCAAATAACTAAATTTCTTGGTGCCATAATTTCCTTATCTCTAAAATGGGTATAATAACATCTGGTCTTTGTAGTTTCATAGCTTAATCTCAGCTCTAATGAGATATTTATGAAAAGTCTTGGAACTGTGAAATACTCAACTGTAAGTGGGGACTTACGTAGTTATTAGCAGTAGAAGGAAGAGTTAAATGGACCTTCCTTTCTGAACATGAGAAAAAAACTAGTATCCTGGCCCTTTTGGCATCCATATCAATCATCAGCATTTACTTAAAATGAATGGGACATGGGAGGAATCATTTGAAGACAAGGAGTTAGTTGACTTTCAATGTGAAATAACTCGGACTTTGCTCAGAATAGACAAGAGGCTTACAATTAGGATTAGTTGATCTTCCTTGTATGACTACACTTTTTTAACTGAACAGCACCCTGGTTTTACTTGCACTGAATTTTAATTAAATGTCCTGTAAAACATCTGAAACCCACATTAGAATTTAACATGAAAACAACCAGATAGGAAAGGGGTCAATAATACCACAAAGCAGCGTAGAAAATAAGTTAACAGGAATTCATTGAATGATATTTCAGATATTATTTGCTGGTTAGTATCATCAAATATAAACAATGTATCTCCTTTTAGCAAGATATGGAAGACTTGGTTCTAAAAGTAAGAGCCAATTGGCACTGATAATCACACATCACAGCAGCCATTTTAATCCTTCCTCTTCTTCTTCTTCTGGGCTGCAAGCTTGGGATTTCAAACCAAGAAACCTCCTCTTCCTCTTCCCATCACATCTTATGGAATACAAGATACAATGCATGGGAAAAAAGGGTTTATGGAGTTAGCCGAATGCCTGGGTATCAACAGGAAGATGGTGGTGGCACTTACCTTGCATCCATAGCAATTTAGAATTGGTTTCTTGGTTGATTTTGCTGCTCTGACATTGAATTGCTTCTGTGTTTTAAAGATCTAGGTTCCTTCACAATATAATTTTTAGGCATTTTAGGTTTTTTTGGACCACATTTGCTTCTGTGGCTACATTTAAAAAAAAAAAAAAGAAAAGAAAAGAAAAGAAAAACATAGCAATTTAAGCTAAAGACCATAGAAGACATATAGAAAATATGAGAAACCCAGTAAGCCTGTTTGTAGCTTTGCCTTTGTTTTATATACGGTGGTCAAAAGGTGACTGTTGGGAATCCCTGGGTGGCTCAGCAGTTTAGCGCCTGCCTTCAGCCCAGGGCGTGATCCTGGGGTCCTGGGATCGAGTCCCACATCAGGCTCCCTGCATAGAGCCTGCTTTTCCCTCTGCCTTTCTTTCTCTCTGTGTCTCTCATGAATAAATAAAATATTAAAAAAAAAAAAAAAAAGGTGACTGTTCTGATTGTGACCTCTCCTTCAGGCAGTGAACAGTTCCAGCCATTGGGTACAGCCAAACCAAGCACAACCATGGCTTCTGAAAGAGGCTTCTTTGGAGCTTTAACAATACACATTTCCTAGGTAGAGGTAAACAGATCTAGATCCTCCAAAGATACTTTTCTATTAAGAAACACCTTCGTGTATTCTTGGCACAAAAGGATTAAGCTAACAAACCATCTAGGAACATCTTGTCAGTGAACTGGGAGAGAAGAAGATAGAAAGGGGAATCTCTCTAATGAATAGGTCTGCAGAAAATACCCTACTACCCTGATTCTTTTTCAGGTATTTTCCTTCTACTCTGGCTAGCTGTGAACTCTGCTTGATCTTCTTTAACAAAAGAAAGCTTTGTGAAATTGAAATTCTGATGCACTCACCATGTTATTGGACACTTAAAATTATTTTAAGGGGTCATTTCAATCTTTTCTTTGTATAAAAGTTGATACACCCAGGGACCTTATAAAAAGTAGTCTTGAACTTCCAGTTTAAAAATTGGAAAGGAGTCTATTTTGGCTTACAGATGATTTACTTCCCTGATTCATACATAGGCCAGATACTTATAAGGGATGGAAAAGAAGGTAAGAATATAATTTTGATAATTATCAGAACCAAAGTCCAGGAAAATTGTCAGATCAATGATTTCTCCTCAGGCAGGAGTATTTAATAGAGAAGTAAAATACGTTGACTAGTATTTTAAACCTAAGTAGTTATTATTTTAAGAATTAAATATAAATAAGCTTACTCTATTTTTAAGATCAAAATTGAGTATAATTACCACTAATAAACAGTGTTTTCTTTTTTACCTATTAAATTCCTCTTATTTCAACCAGTGATAAAAAAGATTTTTCAGAATTACAAAGCAAAAACAAAAACTGGGAGTAGACACTTGAAACACACTGTACACATATACTCCTATTTTCTTTAAAGATTATGTTTTAGAAACAAAATAGTGACTGTTCATTGAACTTTTACCATGACATGTCCTACACAAATCATGTTACACATAGTAGCTGATACAATATTCTCAACAATCCACAATCTAGTGTCTTACCCCATTTTGGAGACTATAGAAACTGGGACTCCATGAAGTTAAGTAGTTTACTCAGTTTAAGGAGTCAGGACTTAAACCCAAAATCTTTCTTTAAAAAAAAAAAAAAAAAGATTTTTATTTATTTATTCGTGGGAGACACATAGAGAGGCAGAGACACAGGCAGAGGGAGGAGCAGGCTCCATGCAGGGAGCCTGACGTGGGACCCGATCCCAGGAGCCCAGGATCACGACCTGAGCTAAAGGCAGACGTTCAACCGCTGAGCCACCCAGGTGCCCCAAACCCAAATCTTTCTGCCTCCAAAGTTCATATTCTTTTCATTATCCTGAATTTTCTACTGTGTTATAAACTGACATAAACTGTCCTATAGAACAAAATGTGAAAAAGATCTTTGACAGTAGGGCTGTCAGTGTTCAGGAAGTTCTAGGTCAATGGCAGTCATATTTCATAAACCACTTTTAAAAAAAAGATTTATTTGTTCATTCAGAGAGAGAGAGAGAGGCAGAGAGAGAAGCAGGCTCCATGCAGGGAGCCCGACGTGGGACTCGATCCCGGGTCTCTAGGATCATGCCCTGGGCTGAAGGCCGCGCCAAACCGCTGCGCCACCGGGGCTGCCCCTCATAAACCACTTCTATATGACAGCATCCTACCACCTGCCAGTTGTCTCTCGAGCTCATCAAAAGTCACTTAAATGTTATTTCATAAATGTAACAATCCTCTGTATACAGGCCAAAGAGAACCAGTTTCCCTGAGATGCCACTTTGGCCAGGGCTCATTAACCATGGCATACTGCAGCACGCTTGTACCCTATAACAGGTCATTGAAGACTTTGCAAAAAGTGAATAAAATCTAGTCTTCTTTCATTTAAAAAAGCAAACAGTAGATCCTTCTGGACTTTGTGGAACTAGTAAAATGAAGACGGAAGTAAATCTTGAGGCTATTGGCTGTGCTACATCAAAGAAGCATTTATTTTACACTTCTGAGGAATTTGTGATATTTTAATCGTGTACTGCTGTCAGAAAACTCAGTGCAATATGACATCAAAGCAAAGAGTTACTGAAATTTAAATCTGCAGTAGTAGTTTAGGGAACACATTAATTTTAATCATAATGATTTGGGGATGATAACATAAGCATCAATATGATTAGAAATTAAAGCATGATGTAATTTCAAATGTTGTTGATAGTATTGAGCAGGATTTTGTTACTCAGGATTGCAAGCAGTAGCAGGATCAGATTAATACAACAAGAAGCAGTACCAGGAGTAAGATGACAAGTGTTTGCTTTGGACAAAACATGGTTAAAATGAGGTACACCAAAACCCAATCAACTAAAAGTTTATATTTTTCAGCACTCACTGAAAAATATATTCAAAATTTCAATTAATAAAATTTTTTCCAGGAATACAAGTTTACAAGAACTTTCCACCAAAGGAAAATTTTGTATCCTTGATATTGCTCCATATTTTCTTTAGCACTAATTTTCCACAAAAATGAAAAAAGACGAAGGTATCAGGAAATTGATTCAAAGAGGCAAAACCATTATTGTGACTGTAGTTAATTGCATTTTCCACAACAATATCTTGGCCTGGAACTGCCAGGGGAAATCACCATTGCACTAACTACTTTCTATTCTGCCTTCCTTAATCAACCTACTTACAGAGATGTTCTTGAACACAAAAGTGGCCAAGGGAAAGCAGAAAGAGGCACAGATGATCAACTGTTTTGGAAATCTGAAGTTGAAAAAAGTAACTGTTAGGGAAGGGGGGAGAGTGAGGAAAAAGATAAGAGATATTTAGCTTTCAAATAAGTTCTGATGGCCCTGGGATTTTTAAAAATCAAAGTTCATTATTCACATGGCAAAAGAAATGAAAACATTGTCTCCACAATGGCGAACACTTAGAAGTATCTGGTGTTAGAGTAGCTGGACTTCATTCAGTGTTATGTCAATCTTTAAAATGGGGAAATTATCACTGACGTGGAGAAATGTCTTATTTGGACCTTAGTAAAAATTCAGCTTAAGGGATCCCTGGGTGGCGCAGCGGTTTAGCGCCTGCCTTTGGTCCAGGGCGCGATCCTGGAGACCCGGGATCAAATCCCATATCGGGCTCCTGGTGCATGGAGCCTGCTTCTCCCTCTGCCTATGTCTCTGCGCCTCTCTCTCTCTCTCTCTATGTGACTATCATAAATAAATAAAAATTTAAAAAAAAATTCAGCTTAATTATGAAAAGAATTTCCTGCCATATAGTAGAACAAAGCAGAGTAGAATAAAGTAGAATGTTATCAAGTGTAAGAATAAAGTTTACAAAATCTGTAACATTCAGCTGTTCTATAGGAGCTTGGAAAACAAACTTTTTGTTAAGTAGAAGATTGCAAAGAAAATGAGAGTTGGTCACACTGAATCATGTTAGATTTTATATAATTCAAATGTTACTCAAAAACGTACTTACCTGTGTGACTATTTGCTAAGGGTTAAAAACTAATAATGAGCAGCAGTGCAAAGACCACTTTTATCAGATTCAGAGGAGGACCTCCCAAGCAGCTAAGTGAAGGTTTGTGAAGAAGAGCAAAGTAATCTACAAACACAAAGAATACAATATGAAACAAGCCTCTGTGAACGCCAATAATATCTTGATCCATCTGTGAATGGACTGGAGACCACCTGAATCTTCTCTTTGGGTGTTCTTTGTGACATGATATGATGAAGTATTTTCTTTTGGAGGCCAGGTCAACCCAGAAGAAAAACAAATAGTATAACTTTGTCAATACCAATGTCTTATTGAAGTGAATTCTCACTGACTTTGAACAAGATTTATGGCTATGAGCAATTTGTCATTTCTTCTGACCTATTCCCCCCCCTCTGCAACTCCTAATAAGATACTACTGTCTCCTGTTTCTTAGGCTTAGGGACAACCGCATAAATCCTACATCAGCAGGAGCTTACTCTTTCTGAGAGCTTCCTGTTCTCAAATAAGTAGGTGTTAAGTATGGAGAAGAAAACTATCAAAGTCTGAAGGAGCTTTCCAGTATGAAGTAGTCATACTTCTTTGTCATTCTATTTATATTGTATTCACGAGCTCCTTTAATCTTAGTTTATCTGGTACTTTCCTATCTACATTGACCCTGAGGAATGTGTAATATGAATCCTATTTTCTAGACTTGATGATGGAATTAAGGAGAAGTTAAATCGAAGACATTACAGGAAGTCTAAAAATCATACCCCTCATCATCTAGCCATTAGAGCGTAAGGGACAAAATCATGACTTGCAGACCTGAATGAGCTATGTCTGTGGGCTTCTGACAGACCCTTCTGCTACTACCACTGCTGCTTCTAACTACTGTGATTAGAGGCATATCCAAAGTAGAGATTTCAGCTAAAACTGGGAGAGTAGCCACTGCCGTACATTCAATATTCATCAACCATGCAACTTGGATTTTCCTAATTTCAGTTATGCTGTTCTGTTAGCTCTATAAATACAGCTGTACTTTCACATCAGCTGTGTAGCCATATTAAACCAATAATATCTATTAAACCAGTAGTTTTAGGGGGAAATAGTCATTGAAAGTTTGGCTTCTTTAGATACATTTCCTCGACTTTTACATTTTTTTTTAAATTCCTAATTCCCAATCCTGTTTCCTACTATTGCCAGTTTGTTTATTTCATCTCTGTTAAGTCGTATCCCCCTGTAATTGCCTCAGTGCAGACTCCAAGGCTGGGTGCCAGATGGCGAGGCCCTCTAACTTCTATGAAAAGAGAAGCAATCTGCACAAAACCTATCTCCCCTACTTAGAAAACCCTCACTCAGATTATACCAGAATTTGGTTCTTCCCTCTGTCTATAATGTTACAAAGACAGAATGTCAAAATATCCTGTGCTTTCTTCGCTCCCCTTCACTTCAGTTTGTTTAGATGCTTTGATGTGTCATCCTATTTTTGCTTCAGCTGTGAATATAGATCCAGATATCGTTATAGGCTTAGGATCATCCTAAAGATGACCATTCTCCAGTATGTACGTATGTACCTATGCATGGAGGTAGGTTTATTTCTTTAAGATAGAGTTCTTTTTGTGGTCTTTCTGATTACAAGGGCATGGATATTTAGGATTTTGGTAGACACTCATTTTCAACCCTCTCCCCTACTCATGTGGATATTCTGTATTTACACTCTTATCAGCCATGCATGGGAAGATCCATTTCTCCTCCTTCTCCTCCACACAAGATATTATCAGTCTTTCTCATTTATGCTAACCTGATGAATTAAAAAACTACTTCTTGTTTTAACTAGTGTATGGTTATCAGGCTGAGCGTTTTCCTGTTTTTCATAAAACAGTGCTCTCTAGAAGGATTAAAGAGCTAAAGGCAAAACCAAAATGTTAAAAATGCTTCAAGAAACTTTAGAAAAGGGCAGCACAGGTGGCTCAGCTGTTTAGCGCCACCTTCAGTCCAGGGTCTGATCCTGGAGACCCGGGATCGGGTCCCACGTCAGGCTTCCTGCATGAAACCTGTTTCTCCCTCTGCCTGTGTCTCTGCCTCTCTCTCTGTGTGTCTCTCATGAATAAATAAATAAAATCTTTAAAAAAAAAAAAAGAAACTTTAGAAAAATATATAATCACCTAGGGATAAATCACTAAATAAAAGTTAATAGATTTTTATTCACGTCTATAAAAATGTATGCACGCAAAAAATATCAGAATTTATTTTGAGGATAGCTACTGTACCAAGAGGAAATATTTGCTATATATAACAAACAAGCATTAACACTCATTAACTAATAAAAAAAGAGTGTAAAATACTTTGTAGAAAAGGAATCAAATGGCCAGCATATGAAAAGATGCTTATTCCACTTTGTTTACTATTGACAATATAAATAGCTCTTATGTCAACACATATAGATCTTCTTGATTCTTCTAAACAATTGTATGAATTACTATTGTTTGTTTAAGCATTAATCTGTTGATGAACACGTAGGTTGTTTTCTATTATTTGCTACGATTAGCAATTCTACACTGTGTGTGCGTGCGCACGCACGTACGTGCAGGTGAACTACACAGGCATTAGTTTTTGGTCTTGGCCTGATTAGTGAAAAATTCTACTTATTTAAAAAATGTTTTCTTTATTACTAAGATTTATTATCTCATAATCTTTATATTTTTTTAAGATTTTATTTATTTATTCATGACAGAGAGAGAGAGAGAGAGAGGCAGAGACACAGGCAGAGGGAGAAGCAGGCTCTGTGCAGGAAGCCCGACGTGAGACTCGATTCCAGGTCTCCAGGATCATCTGTTATTTGCCTCTTTATTAATTTCTTCATTTAATAATTGCTTATTCTTTCCTCTACCTATTTTTCTCTATAATGTCTATATTGACTATATGAACTTTTTATAGATTAATAATAACCCTTTTCTATCACGAGTTTGAATATATGATTCCTATAACTTGTTTCATTTATCCTGTTTTACTTGCCAATCTTTTACACATCATACTAATATTTCTACATTCGTTTCTGTCCATTATCTATTTAGTTACATCACTTATGTCTATTTTCTCTGTTAGATCATTATCCTCTGTCTAGATTGTATTCTCTTTGAAATGAAGAATTATGCCTCTTGTGATGCCTGGTGGCTCAGTGGTTTAGCGCCTGCCATCAGCCCAGGACGTGATCCTGGAGTCCCGGGATCGAGTCCCATGTCAGGCTCCCCGCATGGAGCCTGCTTCTCCCTCTGCCTATGTCTCTGCCTCTCTCTCTCTCTCTCTCTCTCTCTCTCATGAATAAATAAAAAATCTTTAAAAAAAAAAAGAATTAAGCCTCTTCATACAGGTCTAGCACAGTACCATTTACTTGATAATAACTTCTTGATGATGGCTACACAGTTGGGACCATAGAAGTCCCATAGAAGTAGAGCATAGAAGTAGACCATAGTATGGTTCTACTGACCATAGAAGTAGACACTTGGGTCCTGTCAGGTTACATAGCTCCTACAAATTGATAATCGATCCAACCAGAAATAGACTTTTGCTATTGTTTCACAACACTTGACCATTCTCTTTGAAAGAGAGAATACTATAATGTTACTATTGTAATGGATCTACTATGTATATTCTCATTGCTTTAAATTCACTGATCATATGAAAAGAGAAGAATGCACTAGCTTAGTGTTTGATCTTTACCACATAGATCTAACGTCATGATCAATTGGTTTCAGTATTTTCTTTGAAATCATATAAAGGTTCATATGTGCCAAATTTCATAATAATCACATGATAAGGTCAAGAAATACAAATTCCAAGGCAAAATTTATATGCCCAATTCACATATGACAGTAATACGATATAACCATATGTTGAATATAATACACTGTATGTAAATGCTATTCTTGAAAGCAATCCAATCAATAAAACTTAAAATAAATAACACTTTAATAACACATTTCAAATCGACTGAAAATGGAATAGATGGACTCTATGGCAAGGACATCCCTATAAAATTGACATGCAGAGGCTATTAAAACACAGAGAATAAAACAATCTTGAACTAAAGAAAAACTGTGACTATATAGGTTTTTTTTAAAGCCTACTACATTGTATGCCAAGATACAGCAGTCGTTTTTATTTAAAGAGCTATTTCAATAAAAACTGGATTGCCAAGCAGTAAAAAGTAAGTTCAGTTTGTATTCACCAATAGCTAAAAAACACTTTTTAAAGAATAAAGTATATAAACCAGGAAAAGTAAGAAATACACAGTGACAGCAAAAGTCGAAACAGAAAAAAGTCAAAATTTAGTCATAATTGGGACTAAATAAAAGATTGACCAATTTTTATCATTAAAAAAGGTTATGGGAAAGCTACTGAAGTTAACTTCAAAAGCCTAGCAGTAAAAAGTGATTGTAATGTCAGTAAAACTCTGAAACAGATCAAATAGACCCTAAGTAGTAATAATCCACTGCATCTTTGAACATATATTTGCGTTTTTTTAAGTAGAAAAGCTTACCCTTTTTTCCTTTGTTTCCAACATCCTGTTTAAAAAAAAGAAGAAAAGAAATCCAACTCTACAACTATTAACAGTAGCTCAGAGTACAGAAACTTTACCTTCATTCAAAGATAATATGAGTTAAGATTTGAAATGTCCTTTCCTTTTTGGCTTGGTTCTGGAAAACATGGTTTCATCATTCCAATATACAGAGAGCTTCTCTTTCTCCACATGAGTACATACAAGAACATGCAAGGATTTGTACAACCAAATGAATCAGTGGAGGTACAGAAGTTAATTTAACCATTTTTTCTTCTGTGATGTGATTGACATTTTTTTTTTGATTGACATTTTTAATTTCAATTTTGTCACTTCAGATCCTGGGAAGACTCTGCCTGAAGCCCTTGATTACTGCACAGTTTGGCTGCAGACAGTGCCTGGAGAAATAGACAGCAAAAGTGGTATTCCACCTTCCCTGGTAACGCTACAAATTAAAGACTTTCTTAATGGACCAGGTAAGAAAGTCATAATTCAAATGTGTATACATTATTTTCATGTGAGTATATTGACATATACTTAGGGTCTGTTAGTGATTGTGGCATTCCTTGCCAAAAATAAATAGTTCATTTGTTTTCCAGAAGTGTATTCTTCTCAAGCTAGAGATTAATAATAGGCAAATATTAATATGCATTCAAAATTACCTTTGGTCTGGGGCCCCTGGGTGGTTCAGTCAGTTAAGCATCTGCCTTTGGCTCAGGTCATGATCTCAGGGTCCTGGGATCAAGTCCTGCATCAGGCTCCCTGCTTAGCAGGGAACCTGCTTCTCCCTTTCCTTTTGCCCCTCCCCCCAACTCATTTTTTTTTTTCTCTCTCCCTCTCACTCTCTCTAATAAATAAAATCTTTTTTTAAAAATTACCTTTGGTCTGACAAAAAAAGCAGTTATCAATTAAAGAATAATTGACTATAAGCCAAAGACCCCAGACTTTATTTCTACCTTTTCTGCTAATTATGTAATGTTAGGCAGTTGATCTAATCTTCTATGCCTCAGTTTCCTTACTGTAACAAAAAGGAATAAAATGGAGAGATGGATTGGATGGGATAAATGATACACATAAGATAGTATAGATAGATATATTCAATTAGATAAGTGTATGTATTTCAAATACTTAGCAAAGTACTTGAGACATTAACACTCAGTTTTAGATAGATAATAGATAGATAGATAGATAGATAGATAGATAGATAGATAGATAGATAGATATAGTTATCAAAATATATTGAGTCCTTATTAGTCCCAGGTACTAAGTGCTTTATGTTCTCAGAAAGACCCAAGGAGGAGGCCCTATATATTATCCCTGTTTTATAAATTAGGAGGTTAAGACTTAGAAAAGTGAAGTAAAATGCCCAAGGTCTTAATGGCAGAGGAGCCATTCAAACCCAGGTCTTTATGACTCCAAAGACTTAGATCACTCAACCCTACACTAATTTTATCATAACCACAGATTTTTCCTCTCTTCTCCTTCTCCTCTTTCTTTTCTGCTCTATTTTCTTCTTACTTCATCTCATGTTCCTCTTCTTTGTATTATTCTTCCCTCACTTCAGTGAGATCTTACCTATATTTAACAAAAATCACATTTCAATTTTCATCTTATTTTATACTTACAGTGCTTCAAAACATATTAGTCATCAAAGGAATATCAGTTTCTTCATTAAGTATTTAAAACAATGGCGTTAAACGGTCTTAAGATCTCTAGCAATACTCTGCAAGGCATGCATTTTGCTGAGTGAAAAATATCCCTGTGTGGACCTGGTTCAGTGTGTGTCACAGCACACCAATGTACTTATGATCCATGGCTATAGATTGAAGAAGGCCACTTGTCATCATGTCTGGAGTAAAGAGAGCTTAAAGCCACCTACACTGGCCCTTTGGGGCCCAATTCTTCCTCAGTGCTGAGATTTAAAAGGTGTAGAAGTATGAAGAACTGTTTCTAATCATTATAAGTATCTAGACATGGTTTTAAAGACTCAAAGGAAAGCAAGAAGCTGATGATGAAGGCTAAGAGAGTCATTAAAGTTGGAAGAAGCCTATGGGGTGAGGTAATGGATAGATTGAGAGTAATAGGAGTCCTAGTACTTGGCTAGTGAGTGTGAAATACCATATTTCATTGATTCCAAGCCATCATCAATTATAGGAAAAAACATTTTATGTACCAAGAAAAAAAAATCTGCTATTTAAACTATGATACAATGCTTTCTTATTATATCCATTTCAAGGCACTTCCTGACTTCAGAATTGTTCACATGTAAAAGACTAAAATGTTAGAATGAATGAAATTAGGTAAAAACATATGGTTAGTTCATGGAGAAGTGAGAAAGAAACTTGGATTTCCCTATCCTCTTTTTTAGTTTCAGATTTTTTTTTTCTTTTAGATCTAGTCTTTGACTCACTTTAGCTAGAAGATTCGCTTCTAGGTTATATTTGGTTGACTTGTTAAAGAGTGGGATCTGTTGGGCAGCCCGGGTGGCTTAGCAGTTTAGCGACATCTTCAGCCCAGGGCCTGATCCTGGAGACCCAGGATCGAGTCCCACGTCGGGCTCCCTGCTTCTCCCTCTGCCTGTGTCTCTGCCTCTCTCTCTCTCTTTCTCTCTCTCTCATGAAATAAATAAAATCTTTAAAAAAATAAAAAAAAAGAATGGGATCTGCAAATCCATAGTTCTGTACCATATTTTCACAGCAACCAAGTTGAATTTCAAGAGAAACATCAATGAATGAATATTATGTTTATAATTCTAGCATTTAATGTGACTATATAGTAGAAATGTGGTTTTTAAAATAGTTTTTACTTTTGTGTTTCGTACACTTCTTTAAGTTGAAAATTATATATATATGCCATTCTTTATTTTATGCTTATTAGGTAAGTGATAATCTAGCTGGATATTCAAACTTGTAAACAAATGGATTGAAAGCACTATTTTATAGTAGCGCTTCTTAGATTTGAGTGTACATTCGAAGCATCTCTGGTGAGCTTGTTAAAATGCAAATGGTTTAGTAGTTCTAGAAGGTGGGAATGAAAAGTAACAAGTTCTTATATGAATCATAGATGAATGGATGAATATACACATACACACACAAATGGCTAGTGAGGGCTAAACTGCAGATATTTGGGGGCACAGGAGAGAGGAATGATGGAAAGAGTGATGAGTGGTTTTTTGAATGGTACTTTTATTATGAAAAATCAAATACAGTGTCTGATTAATGGTTTAAGTTCTTACTTCAAAGTCTAAAACATTTTACCGAGAGAAGTTTCCCTTCGTAAATTATTTGAGGGAAGATTAGTTTGAATGCTATATCCATTGTGTGGGATTTCACTAAATAGTAACCTAACCTGTCTGAACTACTCCAGAATTTACTATCTTAGACCAAAATTTCCTTACTGTAAATAATTTGTCATGTAAAGAATAGAAGTAGATGTTAGTCCATAGGCTAATTATATTCTCTTACTACACAACCAAATTGCCTCTGTATATTAATTTAGGGATCAATAGAAATACAGGATACATAAAGTACTTCTTACCATAGAAATGTATTATTTTATAGATTTTTGGTAACTCAAGAAAATTATCTTTTTTTCCAGATTTTAGACAATAGTATACTAATAGGAATATTATTTAGGCTGAGAATATGGGAAGAAGCTTCAGCTTTGTGTACTCCCCAAGGTCATTCCTTTCCTTAAAAAAAATTTTTTTAAAGTACTTTGACTTCTATATGGTGTTATTATTAATAATCTTCTGCTACCGTTTTTTAATCTAGATGCACATCCTATTTAAGTAGAGTTTTACGCTATAGCTGTAAAATGGTATATTTCCACTTATTCTTTTCTTGCTCCTGAATGAACATTCCAGGGGCCCTAAAAGTTATGACGCCAAAGAATACAGGAAATACTGATTATAACTACCTAACCTTAAGTTTTCTTCTTAAGGTGCAAACTTGCCAGCTTTTGAATTCAGCCTTACAGATTTCTTTTGCAGGGATTATTTATCTAAACAATGTGATACAAATGCTGCTCTTTAGGACTCTTGTTTTTGGAAAAATAATTCAAAGTTCTTGAGTCTTCCATTATTTCCTCTGTTCACTTAATTGTACCTTAGAGCAAATAGTAGGTCCCAACTTCTACATCAAAGAGCCCTTCAAAGCTCTCTCACCCCCATCTCCTTTCTTCAGAGGGAACAGTTGTACCCATTAGCAAGGTCAGTGGCTTGGAGAAACCTGGAAAACAGCAGCTACCAGAAACCAGCTAGAATGATATCTCCAGCAGGTGATAGATTAGTTGGAACAAATTGGAACCATTGCAGTTCAGCAATCCTGGTTTCTTTCAAGCTGTTTTTAAAATGTCGTCATTTTAATACACAATCTAAGCCCTGCGGAACAGTCTACAGCAGGTTAATTTGAATCATATGATGTGTCACTGCCCTCAGCTGACGTGAGCTCTATTCCATGTGTGAAGCCATAATAAATCCATTCTCAACCGAGGAGAATTCCCCATGAGAAGGTGAACTAATCCAGGCCTCACACTGGCATGCTAGCCCTCCATAATTGAAAGCAGGGCCACCTGTTCCCAGCACAGTTAGCCTATAGAGAAAAAAAATAGCATTAGATCAGATACTTCTTATATTGAAAAATCATTCATAGTTCTTGCAAATTCAAATTCAGCTGTGAACTGCTTGGTATGACATCATACAGAAACATAGGAATGTGCCCACTTGATCCCAGTTTAAAAGTTTTGTTAGCCATAGTATTCTTAACTTTGAAATGAGAATTTTTTTTTTTTAATTTAATGAGAGCTGACACGTGAGAAGAAGAACTGGGAAGGGTGCATATTTTTCTAATTAACTCAGGGTCATTTGTAAAAACATTTGAGCTCCCTGGTATTTTGTTTGTTGTTCCTTTGCAGACATTTTTGAACACTGTCACTGTAATGACATTTAATGAAATGACATTTAAATGACAACAAAGAAATATTTGTGCCAAATTGAGAGAACATTACCACATTATTTATGTTTTGTTATAAATTAGCATACTACAGTCTTCATATAATTAAGTAACATGGCTGTATCAAACAGTTATGACTGCAATTTCACATTTACTTTAGGATACAGTATACCTGGTGTCTCTAGATGAAACACATAACCACTGAAATTTTTTTCCTTTAATAAAATCACTTCTTTAGTGTCTCCCTGTTTAACCTGTTCATTAATTTCCCTATATAGTTTTCATGTTTTTTTTTTTTTTTCATTCTGACTCTGAATTGGTTTCAGCTCTGGTTTTGACTTCTGTTTTAAAATTTTGACTTTAAAAAAAAATTTTTTTAGTTAAATTCAGTTTGCCAACATATAGTGTAACACCCAGTGCTCATCTCATCAAGTGCCCTCCTTGATGCCCATGACCCAGTTACCCTATCCCCCCACCCTCTTCCACTTCTGCAACCCTTTGTGTGTTTCCCAGAATTAGGAGTCTCTCATGGTTTGTCTTCCTCTCTAATTTTTCCCCCATTCAGTTTTTAATTGGTTGTGATCCTATTTTGAACATTTTATGGATTAACTTATGTTTTATAGATTGCAGTGATCTTAATTTTTACTTTTAAAAAATTTCTAAACATTTTAGTATAATCCTATTTCCATAAACTTTTTTGGAAAGTTTTTTTTACTTGTTTTTTTAAATATATACCTATTTTTTTAATATATACTTATTAAATAATGTAAAATATTACTTTAAAGCACTTCTTAGATATAGTAGCACACCATAGGTTTATGTAAATAGACATTAGAGACTTTAAGTTGTTTATCTCCAGATGAGCATTTTTGAAATGTTTTTACTTTTCTTGGTGACTTCTGCTTTTATAAACTTTTTTCTCCTATTCATATAACAACCTGATTTTAATACCAGATTTTTCACTGTAGATTGAGTAAGCCATACTAATTTCTTACCAACACTGTAGAGTAAAAGGACTTTAAATCTTCTCTGAAAGTCGGGCTGACCGTAGTGCCTCCAGGGGACTACACTTGGCTAAGCAATAGGACCCAGAGAGGTCACAGAAGCTATTTGTGGGTGTGGAGAGATGGTAAGAAGCAGCGCAAGGTCTCCTGCAGGGAAGTCAGTGGTATGGCAATTATTTAGATTCTTTATTTCTTCATGTGGTCTAATTCTGTCAGATTTCCTCTACAGAAGAGAATGAGGGTAATGAGGGGTTATCTTTCTAGGATCATGAAGCAGACTAAGGCGAGAGAAAAAGAACATTATTTGGCTTCTTCTGCCTGTAACTTTCCAACTCTGTGCTTGCATGCAGGTCTTCCCCTGCCTCTCTGACTGGTGCCTTCTCACAGACACAGTGTGGGGCCTTCTGTCCATCTCTCTGTATAGACAGTAACCTCAGCTGTCTCTTTTATGCTGACAACTCCTAAATGCCTTGCTCTGATTTTGACTTATCCAACTCCAGAACTATTTCTCCATCTGCCTATTAGTTATGTTTAGTTATTTAAAATTCTATATGTTCCATTTAAATTAAACCATTTTTTTCTCCTCTCTTTTTTCATTTCTGCCCTTAGTATAGTCTTCAAATTCTTTACATGGGCTAGTGATAGCAATGTTATTCCAGTCATGTTTTCTCACAATTTTACTATCACTTTTGATTCATCCTTTTTTTTTTTTTTTACTCCAAGTCCTTTTCATTTTCCTTGGAAATGGTCCACCCTTATGCCTCCTACGTCCCTAGTTTAGGTTTATGCCCTGATTACTTCCTCAGTCTGTTTATCAGCAGCCTTCACTTCACGTTCTCCTTTTACTCACTAATCCTGTTATCTCCTGTGCCCTTGCTAAATTGCCTCCCCTGCCAAACTCCTATGATGTTGACTACCCAACTCCCTGAGTTCATCTGGTCAAAGTTCTCCTCAGCCCTCAAGGCTCTCTCTAATCTGTTTGTCATCTGGCTTAGCTGCTACTAAGCAGGTGATTATTTTACTTCTTTGAGCCTCAGTATTTTCTTGTATGACATAAGAGGGCTGTTTTAAGATTCCTGCAAGTTTTAAATTGATGGCTTTAATCCCTAATGGAACTCTTCATTTATTTTCACACCAGGTATGATGAGCAATTGCAATATGCCAAGCGTTGTTCTAAGCATTGAAAATACAATGGTGAGCAAAAGATAGTCCCTTCTCTCAAAAAATTCACGTAATCTGGCAGAAAAGGCAGAATTTGTTGACCAAATTTTCACACAAAGTGATATACAATAATAAGCTAATACACATGTCATGAAGTTCTATGGATTCACAAGAGTGGAGATTTGGGGAAGCTTCTTGGAGTAACTGACACTGCAGCAGACTTGCACAGGATACAAGGGAGTTGACCAAGGACTGCAGAGAGGAGAAGGGATTTCCGGGAGAGTATGTGCAAAAGACAGTATGGAGAGAGTTATCATGTCAGATTACAGGAAGTGAAAACAGGGAAGAGTGAGGGAACCAGTGCTATGGGGTGAGGCTGTAAAGGGATCAGAGACCAGGCCTTGCTGGCCACATCAGGGATTTTAGATTTTTCTCTTAAGAGTGATAAGGAGGGCAGCCCAGGTGGCTCAGAGGTTTAATGCAGCCTTCAGCCCAGGGCCTAATCCTAGAGACCCAGGATCGAGTCCCCTGTCAGGCTCCCTGCATGGAGCCTGCTTCTCCCTCTGCCTGTGTCTCTGCCTCTGTGTGTGTGTGTGTGTGTGTGTGTGTGTGTGTCATGAATAAATAAATAAAATCTTTTTAAAAAAAAAAAAGAGTGATAAGGAACTGGGGCACCTGGGTGGCTCAGTAGGTTAAACATCTGCCTTCGGCTTTCAGGTCATGATCCCAGGGTCTTGGGATCAAGCCCCACAACAGGTTCCCTGCTCAGCAGAGTGCTTCTCCTTTTCCCTCTGCCCCTCCCCCTGCTACTGTGCTCACTCTATCTCGAGTAATAAATAAAATCTTAAAAAAAAAAAGTGGTGAAGAACCATTGAAGAGGTGTCAGCAGGACATGTATGTAGTGGGGGAGGGAGGAGGTGTGTGTGTTGATATGGTTATATCTGCATTTTGAAAAGATACCTCTAGTTTCAGGGTGGAGAACACTAACGGGCTAGAGTAGATAGAAAGGAGCAATTAGGAGAATATGGCAGTAGTGCTGGTGAGAGGTAATTGTAAGTTGGATTGGCAATAGAAATAGGGAGAAGTGAAAGAATTGATAGATACTGGGAAGAAAATCTTTTTTACAAAACCTGAAAATAATCATTCTTTAGTGTTATCAAATATGTAGTTAGGGTTCAAATTTCCACTTATTTCATAATATATGTGGACAGGGAGGAGGGGGAAAAATGTGTGGATGTGTATTTATTTGCACATATATTTCTTGGATTTATCTTAACCAGAAGCCATATATATTCTACATATCAGTACTGGTTGATATGTTTTTCTAGTTTCTTTTGATAGTTAAGTTTTCTACTGTATCATTTTTTATCTCTGGTAATTTATATGTTGAAGAAACCAGATCTTTTATTTGGAGAGTTTACCACAGTTTGGTTCTTTTTTTTTTTTTTAAGATTGTATTTATTCAGTTGAGAGAGAGAGTAAGCACAAGCAGGGATGGGGAAGAGGGAGAAAGAGAGAATCCCAAGCAGGCTCCCAGCTCCACATGTGGGGTAGGGGTGGAGGGCTCCATCTCACGACCCAAGATCATCATTACCTTAGCCAAAAACAACGGTCAAACCCATAACCAACTAAGCCACCCCAGGTACCCCTATCACAGTTTGGAAAAAAAAAAAAATCCCCAAACCATGATCCTGGGTACTGCTTCATACACTACCCTTTATTATTATTCTTTACAAACTTCTTGAAGGAGTTATTTATACTCTCTGCTTCTTTTTTTTTTTTTTTTTTTCCCCTCCTGTCTACCTCAATGCATTCTACACTAGTTTCTATCCAGGTTAACTAACCCAATGCTGAGGAGAGACACTTGTAGTCACAGTGTCTATAAATCTACTAGATATTTTCAATTTCACATCTTTCCATGTCTCAAAGTGCTACTGACTTGGCTTCTCTGACTTTATACTTTTCAAATTCTCCTCTTAGCCCACAATTTCCTCCTGCCAGTAGGATACTGATTGGACTTCTTCAAGACGCAGTCTTAGGCTCTCTCCTCTACTTTCTCTCTTTCTTTCCTTGAGTAATCTCTCATTCATGCCGATAGCTTGAATTAGAATCTATATCCCAAAGACTCTAAAACAACCAATCCCTTATCACTGGTCTTGATCTCGTGAGCTCCAGACCTATACGAATAATTGTCACAAATAAAACATATCCAAGACAAAACTCATGATCTCTCCATGCTCTCACAAATGAAAACAACAGCAAAAACAGTGTGGTTCTCTTTAAGTGTTTTCATCTCAGTAATCAGGATTAACTACTGTCTTAGCTTGGGCTGCCATAACAAAATATCATAGCCTGGTAGCTTAAACAACAGAAATTTATTTTCCCACAGTTTTAGATGCTGGAGTGCTGAGATCAGGGGGCCATGATGAATGGTTTCTGGTGAAGCCCTCTTTCTATCTTGCAGATATTATTGTGTTTTTTTTTATGACATAAGAAACTTGGGTTTTATCATATTTAAATATTCACAAGACGAATCCAGTTGAGAAAAGAATTGGGGAAACAAAAGACCCCTGCTATTTCCTCACCTTCTGTATTATTTTGAAGCAAATCCCATGCATTATATCATGTATAATATTTCAGCATTATGTATCGCTACAATAGAAGAATTTTTAAAAACATGACCACAATACTATTATCAAACCTAACAATAGGGGTATCTGAGTGGCTCAGTCAGTAAGCGTCTGCTTACTCAGGTCATGATCCCAGGGTCCTGGGATTGAGTCTCACCTGGGGCTCCCTGCTCAATAAGGAGCCTGCTTCTCCCTCGCCCTCTGCTGCTCCCCCTGCTATGTGGCATGCCGTTTATCTCTTAAATATATAAAAGAGAAAAGATCAAGGTGGGTGCCTAAGAAAAAGGGAAGAAGAAGAATTGAATACATATTTGAAAGAACCAGTTTTAAATTAGAGGTGCAACAGATTCCCTATTTTACATAACAAACTAAGGAAAAGAAGGAAAGGGGCATATGCAGGTATGCAGGTAGGTTTTTAGTTTGGTAGCAAGAAATTGATAGAAATGTAATGGCTTTAACTTTCTCCAAAAGCTAGAAGTAGGATCACCTACTGACATTGAAGAGGGAGGAGAAGGGTTTGATGATTTGGCAGCAAAATGGTTTAACATCATCTTCCAACATGACTTTTTCATATTTCATGCACATTCTCATCTCATGCCTTTTTCAACTTTTATATCATGGAAATTTTCAAATATATACAAAAGTTTACTGAATAGCATATAGAACCTCCTGTTCGGCTATGGACTGTATGGTTTCTTCCCTCATCTACTACTTGATTACTCAGTAATATTGTACATCTAAGGAAGGTAGGATAAATGCTGAATTCTGTTCCTTACCCATTTTTAAAAATGATTTTCTAAGTGAGAGGAATTTTTTTTACAATGTATGCATATATCAAATCACAGTGTATACTTTAAATATTTTTAAATTGCATTTGTCATTTGTACCTTAATAAAGCTGGGGGAAATTGAATTATTTTCCTAGCATATTCCAACAGTGGCCAACTAGTTGTTACTTGGTATTATTCTTAAGTCATTTTTTTTAAAGATTTTATTTATTCATAACAAATACAGAGAGAGAGAGAGAGGCAGAGACACAGGCAGAGGGAGAAGCAGGCTCCATGCAGGGAGCCCGACGTGGGAGTCAATCCCAGGTCTCCAGGATCACACCCCCGGCTGAAGGCAGTGCTAAACCGCTGAGCCACTGGGGCTGCCCATTACGTCATTATTTTTAATGCTACTCAAATTATCTCATCTTTGGAAGTAGGAGCTTCAGAAATTGGCTTCTTCATATTTTTAATCTTCCCTCACTGTGGAATCCTTATTCCCTTATCTCAAAGTAAAATGTGACTGTTCCCAAAAAGTAGCTCTACTGTCTCCAACCAAGGATGAGTACATGCCATCACTGAGAAAAGCAAAAAAAAAAAAAAAAAGTAAAAGAAAAGAAAAGGACAAAAGAGCTGCCAAAATTATTGGAACAATGGAATATGCTTTAGCTCCTTTTAATGACTATTTAGAAAGAAATTCATTTAGATAAGTTCAGTTTACTACTCTCATTTTAGAAAACCAGTTCAATTACCCTATAATCAGAGCATTTGTGTTGTGATTTTGGGAGGAGGAGTATACTATAGTCAAGAGTCTGTGCTTCGTCAGAAAAGTATGTGTATGAGAGTAATGCTGGTGGTGATGATGCCCACATCCCAGTTGTATGCACCATGAACTGCTGCTGGCTGACCCTGGCAAGAGATGTGTCAGCCCATGTCACTGAGCCTCCTCAACAGACGTGGAACAGCTTATTCCCAATTCCACTTGGTAAACCATTGTTAATTGAAGCACTCACGAACCTGCCACCATTGAGTTCTTTACACTTCACACCTTCAGTAAGAACACATTGATCTCATTGGCATGGGCAACTTTCCAGGTTTTCTAGTTCTCATACCTGTGAATACTGAGTCTTCACTGTCCACTATCATCAAGAGTATGTTTACAAAAAAAAAAAAAAAGGAGTATGTTTACTTGAACACTGTCACAAAAATCTGAATTTGAATTGCTGAATAAGAAAAAATGTTCTGTGACCTAATAATAAAAAATATTTTTATTAGAGATGCTATAATTCATAAAGTCAAGTTTGTTTACTTTATGAAGTTAAATTTCATATTTACAGAACAAAATTACAGATTTTTTTCTGTGTTTTGCATTTACCTCTCTAACATGGCCAGGTAGGGACTGGTGGGGAGGAGGCACCATCATTCGTGTGCCTATACATAGCCACCACCACGTATGCACTGACTGTTTTCCTAGCAACCTTGCTTGTCTTTAAAAAAAAAAAAAAAAAGTGCCTTTTACAAATAGAATTCCAAAGGAAGAAACACTTAACAAAGAAGTTTTCTTTCATGAATGTTATGATTTGAGTATAACAAGCCATATTGAATCCATTGGGTTTTTGGTAATAGATTTCAAAATACATCATAAATGTAAGTAATATGATGACTAATGGGTCAAGTAAAGTTGGAACATTTTAAATGAGAAAATATCTGGAACAGTTTTCAGGAAACTTTTCCAGTTGATGTTTGGTCCCCCACAAGGTGTGTATTAACATGAACTTAGGGGAATCACCTCTGGGGCTTGAATTCGTTCTCTGATTTCATTACTACAATATAATTCTTTTCCTTTCACTATTAAGTCATCTCCTAGGGTGATGGAAGCGTAAAATTAGTGTAATTTATTTCTATTTGTCTAATCTCCTTTTAACTCACTAGTCATCTCATCATTCTGTTTCCTGGTAGCTTTTCAGAAAGTTTTGAAGGGTAATTAGAATCTGATAATTGACAGGCATGGGTTTACTTGGTAACTTAAAGATACAGAATGTGTTCTGGGGATGCTGAAAAATTATATCTGGCAAAAAAATAAGTGACTCAGCTGGGAGATTCTCTATTACTGTTTATTCTTAAAACCTTGAACATAATCCATTTATTAAAATTTGATGAGAATTATGAAAAAATTCTAAGCCTTTTAAAACAACCTGATAATAATTGGAAGAGAATCCACATTGACAATCTGTGCCTAGTTCTTTATCCAGGTATATTTCCAGGTCTTGTATGACATCATTCTGTATAGCTCCTACTGTGTCTCTGTTAAAGAAAACCTTTCTAGTACATTTTTATTAATGTTTTAATCTAAATAATGAAATTAATGTTTTTTATCAATTTTAAGCATAGATAGCAGAAAACATATTATTCAATTTTTAATGTTTAAAAATGCCAGATTTTTGTTGCATAATTTTCCCATTTGTAAAACGTGTCATTATGATACTAAAAATACTTACTAAAAAGGCCCTAATTTTTTTTACCAAAAATAGTGATTACTTGCTCAAGGTTGTGAAAGCTTCAGAGGCACTGGGAGGGTAATAAATGTAACAATACGGATTTGTTAAACTTTCAGATATGATGGTGACTTCATGATCAGAGTTGAAAGGTTCATGCATGCTGATGGACTTTATGCAACAGTAATGGGCATTATTGCATTTGCACTGCTTTTCATTTAGGTACATGCTTCCTGTCTCTTGGTGGAACTGGTACTTTTGAAAGGAATACTTGGTATTACAGAATAGCCTCATGTCAGCTCTGTTTTATGGGGCTCTTGGCTTTATAGCAGTATCCAGCTTGACCAAATGGGAATGTCCAGCCTCTCTGTTTGCACATAGAACGAGCTGTGGGGGGGTCAGGGATGAGGGACTCTGTTCCACTGGAGGGAACCATACATAGATGCTGCACTGTATGCAAACAAACATACAAAAAATTTTTGAAGGTGAATTATTTAAAATTTTTAAATATCAATTTGTTTTTTATAAAAAGTTAACAACAGTTGTCTTGTGCTATGTATATATGGCTCTACTTGAGTTTTCAACTTTATGAAAATTTTCATCAGCTGCTGTTCAGTGACTGAGAGATTGTACTCCTAGGTTTAAGAGAATCCAATAAATGAAGTTTTGATATATACATAACAGTGTGACAAAACCCCCTTAGGAAGCATATAAATCAAGTGACCAAAGTTTCCAAATAAGAAGCCCTCCTTGATCAATCCACTGGTCTGAGAAAAGGTTGTCTAGAAACCAGCACCACAAAAAAATTAACATTAAAAATTTGCATTGCAAATTCATGAAACCAAGAAAAATATGGTTTCTTCTATTATAAATAATTGAACTTTCAAAATATTTTTAAAATCTATAGCACTTATACTTTTGGAGTTACTAAAGTTTAAAATCACACTGACACTCTTGGGACAAACTGAGAGGGGGAAATTCAAGGTACTACTTCAGGATCTTTTTCCTAAAATTTGTTTAAGTCCTGATCAATTGTTATATATAAACTAGCAACCTAATAGAGATTCATGACTCTTAAAGATCGGACAGGACAGGCACCTATAATTAATTATGTACTTGCCATCACCATTTCAAGCTGTTAGACTTATACTGAATAAATATTATGAGCTGTCCTCAGTGTTGCTTGGGAAATGGATCTTTCTGATTTCAGAATATTAAAAAGAGTTATATTTGATAAAATAAGGTCAATAAAGTGACTCAAACAGAGTCATAGTTGAAATTCACCAATATAATTAGATTTTAGTACACATTTCTTTTTCTGGATTATTTGAACTCTACTGACAAAAAGAAACTTTATTTTAAGATGTATTTTATAATACAAGCCAAGTCCTATGATGGAATATATCCTCTTGTGAATTAAACTAATTTATATAGTACCAAACTGACCTATTTTTTTGACTTTTACCAGCTTAACTGACTCTAGTATAGTTGTCAAAGCCCCTAACTTTAATATGCTATATTTGATGTCAGTAAGATCATGATGTGTCCTGTGGCTTCCCTAACATTTAGGAGTAGCATTCCATCTTTTTCACCTTCTACAACAGTGTTGTAGAAGGCCACCAACAGTGTTCTGCTAACTTGGAGGGGCCATGGAGAGTGGAAAGCAAACCTCAAAAACTAACCTACTACACATTTGATTAACACATAGGAGGCCTAAAGTGGGTTTCGCCTACATATAAGAGCCATGGACGCATTCAAGCTGTTTGGCCTTTTGAGAGACACATGTAGACTAAAAACTAATGAAAAGGCATGAAAAAAAAACTATCATGCATATCACAGTCATTGAAATACATTGTTTTTTGTTTTTTAAATAAATATGCTATAAAATTATCCTTTTTTGGTGTACAGTCCTGTGAATTTTAATACATATATAGATTTGTGTAACTACTACCACAGTCAAGATATAGAACAGTTCCATCATCCAGAAAAACCAACTCTCACAGTATTTCTTTGTAATCACACCCACCCCAAACCCTAAACTGTGATTACTGCTCTCCATCACCTTATGGGGTTTTGTTTGTTTATTTTGCTTTTTTGAAAATGTTATACAAATGGAATCCTGTAGCGTTTAACCTTTTCATACTGGCTGCTTTTGTTTACATACTGCCCTTGAGATTCACCTAAGGTGTTGTATGTATCAGTAATATATTCCTTTTTGTTGCTGAGTAGTATTCCATTATGTGGATGTACTACAGTTTAACAGTACACCCATTGAAGGGCATCTAAATTGGAAACAATTTTGATGCTTATGAATGGAGCTACCTCAAGTATTTGTATGTAAGTTGTGTGAATCTAAGGTTTCATTTCTTTTTTCTTTTTTTTTTTTTTTTAAGATTTTATTTATTCATGAGAGACAGAGAGAGAGAGAGAGGCAGGGACGCAGGCAGAGGCAGAAGCAGGCTCCATGCAGGGAGCCCAATGTAGGACTCGATCCCAGGTCTCCAGGATCATGCCCTGGGCCGAAGGCAGGCGCTAAACCGCTAAACCGCTAAGCCACCCAGGGATCCCCTAAGTTTTCATTTCTTTATGATAAAGGCCTACATGTGGGATTGGTGGGTCATATAAATCATATATGAAATTGCTAAAATATTGTATTTTTTATTTTAGTCGTTCTAATAGATGTCTCATTGTCATTTTAATTTACACTTTTCTAATGATGAACAATGTTGGACATCTCTGTGTGTGCTTATCCTCCATGCATATATCTTCTTTGTTGAAGTGTTTATTCAGGTCTTTTGGCCATTGTAAAATTAGGCTGTTTGTTCCTTATTACTGAATGTTGAAAGATTCTAGATAGAAATCTTTTGTCAGAGATACGATTTGCAAATAATTTCTCCCAGTACAGAGCTTGTTCTTTTCATTCTCTTAACACTACTTTTTACAGAGCAAAGTTTTCAGTTATGAAGTCCAATTTAGAAATTTTTTTTATTGAATCTTGGCTTTTTAGTACTGTATGTAAGAACCTTAACTCTAAGACTTGAAGACTTTTTCCTGTGTTTTTATCTAAAAACATGTTGTAATTTACATTTTGTATTTATTAGATCCATGATCCATGATCCATTTTGAGGTAATTTTATGAAAGGTATAAAGTTGGGTTCAGGCACTTTTTTTTTTTTTTTTTTTTTTTTTTTGCATGTAAACATCCTTTCTTCATTGAATTGCCTTTGCACCTTTTCCAAAAATCATTTAAATCTTTTGAACTGTGTTTCTGTACTCTCTGTTTTGTTCTACTTAAGTGTATATCCCTTCTCCAAGACTATACTGTCTTGATCATGGTAGCTTCATGCTAAGTTTTAAAATCTTGTAAGTCCTCCAGTGTTACTCTTCTCTTTCAGAAATGTTTTAGGTATTCTAGTTACTTTACATTCCTGTATAAATCTTAAAATCAGCTTTTCCATATCTGAATAAATACTACTGGGATTTTGATTGGAATTCTTTCAATTCTACAAGTCTGGGTAAGATGTCTAATACTGAGTATGAGTAGTAAGAATGCATATCCTTGCCTTATTTCTGATCTTAGGGGGAAAGCATTTGATCCTTCATGATTAGGTATACTGTTAGCTATAGGTTTGCATCTATGAACTTCATTAGATTAAGGAAGTTCCCTTTTATTGATAGTTTCTTAAGAGTTTTTATCATAAATGGATACTGAATTTTTCAAAACTTTTTCTGCATCAACTGGTATGATCTTTTTGTTTTTTAAACTGTTAACATCATTACTTTGATTTTCTAATATTGAGTCAATCTTGTACTCCTAGCATAAACCCCTATTGGTCATGGTATATTATTAGTTTTATATGTTTCTGAGTTGATTTCTAACTTTTTTTAAAGAATTTTTATGTCTCTGCTCTTAAGGTCTGTAGTTTTACTTTGTCTAGTTTTGGTATCAATTGAGTAGTATTCTCTCCTATTTTCTGTGGCACAAGAAAATGAAGAAAAGAAGGCAAAGAGAGATTTTCATAGTCCCTTTTGTGAGCACTAGAAATTCACTTCCCACATCCTGAAGCCAGAAATACAGAGTTTCTCCTACTACCCCCTCTCTTCACGCCTCACACCAGCTTTTAGGTTTTGGACTGCCTTTAGCACATGCTAGGGGATACAAGAGGAAAAATGACAACTCACCTCCATTTTAGTGGTATTTTGCAGTCTAGTTATCTTCTCCAGTCTTCTGTCACCATTTACTTTTCAGCGTCCTCAAATAGCTACCCTGTGTAGGTTTTATAATTTCATTCTCTCCAGCTTTTGGATCTGCTTAGAGTGGGAGGGACAGGATTCTATCTTCCCTGGAATCCTTAAATAATTTTTTTAAGCTAGTGTGCATGAGCCAGGGATGGGAGGAGAGGGAGAGAGAATCCTAAGACGCACTATGCCCAGAGCAGAGACTGACACAGGGCTCCATCTAATAATCCTGAGAGCATGACCTGAGTAGAAATCAAGAGTCAGATACTTAAATGACTGAGCTACCCAGGCACCCCTGGAATCCTTAAATATTTTTTTTTTTAAAAAAGGAACTGGCAACTAACAAAGAGCAAGGTATGTTAGATATTTTTGTTTTAGGAGAAAAGGTAAAAGAAACTGAGACAAACATTCCTATACCTGGAAACTCATTTATATTCACATTGGAAACCTAGAATGTCATGTGAGTAAACATGCCTCTGGAATTTGTGTTAGTTTTCTATTGATACGTAACAAATTAACCACAAATACAGTGTAGTGCAGCAACATAAATTTATTATCTCACCATCCTGTAGGTCAGAAGTCCAGGTGGGTTCAGCTGGATTCTCCACTTAGAATCTCACAAGGCCAAAATCAAGATGTCAGTTGGGCTGGGCTCTAATCTGGAGGCTCCAGAGAAACAATTCATTCTAGTTGTTTGCACAATACAGTTTCTTGTGGTTGTAGGATTGAGGTCCCTAATTCCTTGTGAGCTGTTGGCCAGTTTCCCTCGGTTCTAAGGCCACTCATTCTTTCTCATATGATCCCAATCATCCTCAAAGCAGCAATGACATACAATGGAGCCCTCCTCATAGGTCAAATCTCTCTGACTTCCCTTCTTTCCTCCTTCATCTGCCTTTAAAAGGCTTATATATTTAGGCCTACCAAATAATTTCTGTGTCTTTTTTTTAAGATTTATTTATTTATTTGTTTGTTTGTTTGTTTATGATAGACATAGAGAGAGAGAGAGAGAGAGAGAGGCAGAGACACAGGAGGAGGGAGAAGCAGGCTCCATGCTGGGAGCCCGACATGGGACTCAATCCCGGGACTCCAGGATCGCACCCTGGGCTAAAGGCCAGTTGCTAAACCGCTGAGCCACCCAGGGATCCCCAATTTCTGTGTCTTAAATTCAACTGACCTAATTAAGCTTTTTTTTTTTTTTTAAGATTTTATTTATTTATTCATGAAAGACACAGAGAGAGAAGCAGAAATCTAGGCAGAGGGAGAAGCAGGCTCCTTGCAGGGAGTCTGATGCAGGACTTAATCACAAGACCCCAGGATGATGACTTCAGCCCAACCACTGAGCCACCCAGACATCCCTGACCTAGGCTTTTTATCACAACTATAAAACCCCTTCACAGCACAGCAGTATCTAAAGTAGTGGGTTTGATTTAATAACCAAGAAAGAGGAATCTTGGGTAGGGGAGTCATCTTTAGAATCCTGCAGATTAGAATGTTTTGGGCTAGTCCAACATGAAGTGTCCAAAATATGTACTTTGTACTGAGTTGGAGGCCCAGTACTGCATATTAATGATGAAAAATATGCATTCAAGGAACTTCTAGACTGGTAAATATAATCTCACAAAAAGATATTTGTGCAAGGCCAGCTTTGTGGATCAACTTTTTACAGACAACACTGAGCAGTATCCTGAAGATTAGGCATTAGGCAAAGAAAGGGCAACATGAGCAAAGACCTAGTGGTATGACATAGCAGGAGTTGGGGAAAGAGGGCTCTATAAACTTTGTGGTATTTTTTGCAACTTTATTGTGTGACAGGCAATGGTTGCAGATACAGAAAGGCTCCATTCTAAGGAGCTTGGTCTTTTATATCATAGGTAAAGAAGAGCCAGTAAAGAGTTTTAAATAAGAGTAAGCCAATCAAAATTACATTTGAAACAAATCAATTTGGAAATTACTCTGGAGACTAGACTAGTGGGAATTGGTCTAGACAGAGAAATCATTTGGGAGGCTGAACAATATCAAAGCCATGGAGGGAAAAAATGGGGAATGACTAGAATGCTGAAGAGGAGGAGATTGAATTCAAGCAATGTTTTGGAAATAAAATTGACAGAACTTAATCTTTTTGTGGATTTGAACCAGGAAAAGAGGACATGAAATGGGTCAAAAAGCCAGATTTCTGATTTAAGCCACTTGATGGATTATAGACCCACTGACCAAGACAGGGAATATAACATGTCCAAGAGAGCTAGTGGATTATTTTAGATAAAATGATTTGATATGTAATAGAAAAGGAAAGGAAAAAATCATTCACTTTTTTTCCTTCATTACATCATTAAATACCTATTTAGCAGTCACTGTGGACCAGACAGTAGTGTGGGCACTCAGAATATTAAGATTAGGTCAGCTCTCGGGATCCCTGGGTGGCGCAGTGGTTTGGCGCCTGCCTTTGGCCCAGGGCGCGATCCTGGAGACCCAGGATCGAATCCCACATCAGGCTCCCGGTGCATGGAGCCTGCTTCTCCCTCTGCCTATGTCTCTGCCTCTCTCTCTCTCTGTGACTATCATAAATAAATAAAAATTAAAAAAAAAAAAAAAAGATTAGGTCAGCTCTCACTGCCCAGGAGCTCACAGCTCACTGGAATGTGACAGATACATAAGATAACTATAAAATAATATAAATATGTGCCTGAGGAGGCACACTGTACAGGGTATTTTGAATGCAACAGATGAGCAGCATCTTCCTTGGCCACGGGGTCAAGAAAGATTTCCTGGGGGAAGCAACTCAAGGACTCAGTCTGAAAGGATGAGTTAGACGAATAACCAGAGGCATAAACAGTGTTTTTCTGTGTCACTGGGACCACAGAGATACCTGGAGATAGGCTCCATGTCAAGGTGTCATAGTCAGCACTCCTTGGTAGATATGATAGTTAGATACATAAACCATTCCACAGGGGCTTTGACAGTCTACAGTTAAGCAGAAATGGATCCCTTAGGTTTAGCAGTTGGCTTAAGTGGATATTTGGGCAACTTCACTTCAGACCTTTAGTTTAAGCCTGCATATGATGAAACCAAACAAAAGCAGATTTGAGTCTTCCATTTGCTATAACTTTGTTGTTCCCATCATCTGTGAAGATTGTCCTTTTTCTCATTGTGGTAAAGGTAATATTATTTTCTGTAAGGAGGAATTTCGAAGCCCACATGAAAATAAATGTATGGGTCATTTGAACCATCCAGTTTTCCTAAAATATTTTGCCCACCAGCTTCTTTCAGTACTCCAAAATCTTCAAAATCAAAAATAATGCCTTTCAACAATGGAATAACTGGATACTCCCACGAAAAAGAATGAAGTTGGGCCCCTACCTTACACAGTACTCAAAAGTTAATTCAAGAACAATCACAGACCTAAATGTAAGAGGTAAAACTATAAAATTTGCAAAAAAAAAAAATAATAATAATTCCTTTAAGTTAGGGTGTTTTTTCTGTTTAAAAAATATGGGGAGCAGGGAACATTTTAGTATTGCAAAGAGTGACTCAGATGTCTGATACTTTCTGGTGACCAATGAGCTAGAAGCAGGACTCTCAGTGTTGCTGGGCCTGATTAAAGAAACCCCTGGGAAGGCCCACTTCAAAAGAACAGCACCCTGAGGGAACAGGGGTGACCAGGAGAAAGCTGTAAGGTGCTGACATCTGAAGAAGATGAGAAGAGGTCCTCCTGATGAACAAAGGTCTAGAAATTAACCTTATCTGCTTAATAACCTTGCCATTAACTTCGTCTGGGATTATGTTTTGTATACTCAGGCTTCAGTGAAAAAGACTCCTTAGGTTCAGTTAAGCTCAAACATGGGCGAGACACAGTGTCCCAAGCACTGGATATGAAGATGTATGGCATGCTCTGCCTCCACAGCTCTTATGGTCTTATGTCTTATCCATAATGAAAACAGAAATAAGGCAAAAATAGAAAATTAAAGTGAGTTAGTTTTCATGTCAGATGACTAAGTAGCAAAAAAGGACAACATCTGGTATATGGCACATATAAAATGGACTATAGGTTTTAAGAGATTACAGTCTAGGGACGCCTAGGTGGCTCAGTGGTTGAGCATCTGCCTTCAGTTCAGGTTGTGAGCCTAGGGTCCTGGGATCGAGTTCCACATCAGGCTCACAGCAGGGAACCTGCTTCTCCTTCTGCCTGTCTCTCTCTCTCTCTCTCTCTCCCATGGATAAATAAATCTTTAAAAAAAAAAAAAAGTCTCAGTCTACACATGTTGCATTGGATGGGGTGTTTACATTTTTTAGAATGTAGAATGTAGGGAAAGATTGTAAGGGACTACTGGTTTTCAGCAGGGCATGAAGGGGAAACAAACTTTTTCTGCATATACTTGATCAGAGAATGGTAAGGAAGGTTACTTCAGTTTGTCCGTTGGACAGATAGTAACACCAGTATTTCTGTCAAACATTGTGCTAGATCCTAGAGGAAGTCCTTTTACCTTGGAAGAAAGAATACCAGCTCCAGTAACAAACTAAAATAGCTGCTTAATTTTGCCTCAGAGTGAGAGGGCAGAAATAGATGTCCATGCTTGGCCTTTGCTCTATCAGGAACAGTCACATGGATTGACACAGGAAGGTAGGCATGTAAGTAGTCCATGGACATAGTTCCTTCAAGTAACTGCGTGGAAAGAATAGGTAGGTGATAAGTAAATGGATTATAACATCTGGCATCCTAAGGAGTCCACTGTACAACTGTAGGGAAAATTAAATTAGAAAAAATTCCTGTCAAATTCCTTGACAGGGAAGGAAGGGCTTACATTCAATGACAGAGCTTCAATAATTTTCTTTTTCAATCCTATAGCAGACATCAACTTGGATATATCAAAGCCTTTGAAAGCAAACCTGAGCTTTACCAAGTTGGATCAGATAAAGAATTTATTAAAGAGGATAAGAAATACACACAGCAAAGAGACTTCAGCCCCATTGGACACCATGCTGAATAAGGATGAGTTTCCAACCTCAAAATATTTCTGTGGAAAGTTGTCTAAACCTAAAGTTCATGGTGATGGAGCACAAAAGATTCCATTTCAAGAAAACATGTGGAGAACTGTTTCTTGCTTTCAAAAAATTTCTGTCCATACCACTCAGATAGTGGTCTCCATGGAAACTGTTCCCCATCCTGATAAACCATGCCTGTTAGCATCTTTATCAAACCTCAGTGGAAGCCTTAATGTCAAAACAGCACAAAAAGTACCTGGTAAGTCACAGAAAGGGGGAGAGGGAGATGATACATGATTTGTTAACATCTGAAAATGTGTAATTTTAAAGATTAATAATATGTAGAGGTTAAAAGTTTTAAGGACCATTACAGACGGGGACATTTCTGGTTTGTGACCTTATTTGAAGAGAATTTTATAACAAATCCTTTGAACCTAAATATTTTAACACGGTAAACTAAAGTGTTTGTATCCATTTCTTCAGGCATGTTCCTACAAATGTCTGTAAAATTGTCCACTTCTAAATTCCTTTTTACCTGAAATAACTGTAGTGGAACCGTGAAGCATCAAGTTTTGTGAATCCTTAGAGCAGTGGATCTCAAAGCATGGTCTCAGAACCTTGCTTAGAACAGCATTAGCATCGCCTAGGAACTTATTAGAAATGCCACATTTCAGACCCTGCCCCTGACCTACTGAATTAAAAAGCTCTGGACATGGGGCCCAGAAATCTGTGTTCCCAAAGCTCTATAGGTGATTCTGATGCACTATATTAAGTCACTGGTAACAATTTATTAAAAAGAAAGAAATTGTTCTGGTGGCAGGTGTGCTTACACAAAGTGTAGTAGAAACCAACGCTCAACTTTGCAAGGACAATGCCATTGATCGTGCCAACAGTACCTGGCAGAGAAAGGCTATGCTTCAGTACCCAGCCTAGCAAAGAGTGGTGTGGACCCTGCAAACTGGATGGCGCTGATGAGGGGAGAGGTGAAAAATTAACAGGCAATGACGTCTACATTGTTCTCTTTGGTTACCATGACTAAAATGTTAGTGCTTTTTCACACTGAATCAAACAGGGTAAGCAGAAGGAATGGGAGGAGAGGAAGAGAAAAAAAAGACAAGGTACAGGTGGGAAGTAGCAGTTTTCAATTACAGAACCTGCTACTGTTGTAGTTCGGGGCACAATGCCAGAAATTTTACTTTGAAAAGTAAAAACACCAAAAAGGAAACATTTTTTTCCACTTTAATTTGCAGGAAAGAATTGGGGTTAGAGGGACAGTGCAGGGGATAAAGTAAATCCTGAAACTATATGCAACTTCGTTGCTTACTAAGAAGTAGTTAAGTAGCAGCTGGAGACTCACTGGAACTTAGTTCCTTATAGCCAGTTTGGGCACAGTAGTTTAAGAGATAAAGGAAAAGCTTTATGGTTGAAGAGTATGAATTTTAGTCCAAAAAGTAAATGATTTATTTCTTTCTCACCAGAAATATTTGTGACCAAGCCAGCTAAAAGCACTTTTTTTTTTATTGTCTTAAAAGTTAGAAATGAAAAATGTAAGTTCCATGGGACATGAAAGACCATGAAACACTGGAGGCTACAATGTCTGATTTATCCACAAATTGCAACCCACACAGCACTGGCCCTTTCCCATGCCTTTCCAGTGGTACCTTAATCATAGCAGGGAAAGGTTAGGATGCAAACAGAGGAAAATAATTTAAATGGATTCTATTCAATTCTAGGTCCTTTTCTGTCTTGTTTTATTCATTTGCTACTCATATTTTACCCACTCTTAATGGTGTCTGTCCTCAAAAAAACATCTCTATAATGTCATTAAAATCCTCTTGCTGAGCTCTACAAGATAGTGAACGCATTCTGCTTTTGTAATTCGTTTTTTTCCCCCTTCACACTAGAAAAACTACATGCCCTATCCCTTTTACAATTATGCCCTTCAATCTAGTTAAACACAGAAATAGAAACTATAGCTCCTACAAAGACATACTTTATACAAGTCTAATATGTAGTGTCCAACAGACGTTCTCAAGTAGTTACTTGTGTCAATTAATCAAATCAAATTGAAATGAGCTATTTAACAGGAACAATTTTATTATGAGAACATAATGCCAACTCTGTTTTCTCTACATTTCTCCTTAATATGGTGGCATGCTCAAACAGTTTAAGAAGATAACAAAGTTAGCAAAATAATAATTATAATTAAGTAAAATGAGATTGTGTTAAATTCAAGTTATTACTGATGGCTGATTTCTGGGAAATTATAGTTGAGAGATTATTACCTACTTTTCAAAAACTGACTTTTATCTAAGCAAAACTTTTTAAAAGTATACATAATTTTTAAACTTCGGACATTAATTTCATTATATAGTTGATTATCTTAAAAAGTCATGCTTTGCAACCTGAATGAATTATACTCAAATATATATGCAAGGTACATTTTTGATGAGTGGTAAAAAGTATACCTCACCGCCCCCCCCCCCCAAAAAAAAACCTCCCACCAGTAGTTATATTTCTTTTTGTGTTCTGCAAGTGACATCACTCTGCATTAAACTAAACTTTTTTGTGGTATATCTTTGAGCTCAACAGAGTTAATGTCAGATTTTTACAGTTTGAACCTAATACAGAAATACTTAACTGTGTCTTTGATTTTACAGTTTATATAACTATTGTGACCATCTGCAGCAGCTGCACTTTTCAAATTATTTGCTGAACCAAATTGAGCACAGTGACAAAAGTAGTCATCTCAGATGTACTCTTAAACAGAGAAAGGAAAAGGAGCATTGCCTTCGTACAGTATAGCCATCTGTTGTACAGATGTTATTGTATAGAATGACTTAAGATAAAATAATTGTAGAAAAATTTCATTAAAACCTCAACAATTTGCACTTGTTTATGCGAATCTGCATAACTCCCCAATGAGACAACACACTTGGGGTTTCTTCGGTTCTCACTCACTTTCTCTTTGATCCTTTTTGATGTGCTGATTTTAATAAACACAGTCAAAAATATCATGGAAAAAACTACAAAGGAACAATTATAGCAGCAGAAACTACTCTAATCCCTAGCTTACGCAAGCTATTTTTAGTCAAAATTTTTTTTAACACTCTTTATGTGACAATGTTACATAAACAGGGTAAAAACAGTCCTTTCCAGATGAGTTTTAATTTAGGAGCTGAAATAGATTTGTAATGCCAGAAGAATCTTACATTCTGAGTAATATTTAGAGAAACACAAGGGGGGAACGTGTTGTAGGCATGTTTCCTCACTTCTGCAAGGTACAAAAAATATTTGAGTTCGTCTAATAATTGTGTTTTTTTTATCATCTCAACTGTCATAAGCTTATGGGAAGAGTATGGGAAAGAGAATAATAAAAGCAGGAAGGGGAACAGTTAATCTTCTCACTGAGACATTGACGATACATTTAAATCTAGGACATTTTCATATTCATTTACTGGGTTTTTACAACAAAACATATACAAAGTATTCACCAAAATGTTTTCTCAATTTGAAATAAAATGAAATGGTTAAATATTTTTAACTTAAAAAAGGAAAGCCACGGGATCCCTGGGTGGCGCAGCGGTTTGGCGCCTGCCTTTGGCCCAGGGCGTGATCCTGGAGACCCGGGATCGAATCCCACATCAGGCTCCCGGTGCATGGAGCCTGCTTCTCCCTCTGCCTGTGTCTCTGCCTCTCTCTCTCTGTATCTGTCATAAATAAATAAAATATTAAAAAAAAAAAAAAAGGAAAGCCGCAAGTTCTTCTTAGCTTTCTGTACTGTCTTGTGACCCTAAACTATGAGTTTCAAAGGACTTGATTTTTTCCTAGTTCTACTCTGCAGATGCTAGTGTAACAGTGACTTATAATAACCTAATTTGTATTTCTGCTGGAATACTTTATGTTCTCCCATATGTCTTTGGTAAAATGGCTCTAAAGTTCTGACTTTGGTAGATGTAATGCTTAGATTTTTTTTCAGTTGGTATATAATATTGAAAAAAAAACCCAAATGAATCTCATTTAGAGATTGTATCTTACTTTCTGAAACATTTTAAGGCTGGTAGTGTTTCTTTGCTATCTGTTAAATCCATCCCATTCCCTAGTATGTTCTTTCTAAAAACAACCCCCTTCCCTCTACCTACACACATAACACAATCTTTTTTTTGCCATTTGAAGTATGTCCTTTTGGAGAAGCCATAAGTATATAGCTGTAAATTGTGAACACAGTGTAGCACTTTGCACAGGCAGGGTGGGGAGTGAGCTGCAGACTTTAGCTCCCCTTGTCAAGAGTAAATTATGGCTCTATTAGGGCGTCACTCCTTGGATTTTGGCAAATGAGGGTACACGATTCAGGCTGCAAAATGGCTGTACTTTAGGCTGCCTTGCTTTTGTTCAGGGACACTTAGATTAGCAACCTCCACGATAAGGAGAAGGGAAATAGGATATGAACAAGTTCAGTCGCACAGAAGGTTGGGGGCAGAGTCTAAGTGAGGCCATCTTGGCTCGCGTTTTTGTCAGAATTGGGGAAAAGTTGCAAGGATCCCTTATCCACAGGCACTTATGAGACTTGCCATCTGAGGCAGAAAACAATGAGTTGAACTCCTTCTGGTCAAAGGGCTGCTACTTAAATAACTTTCACTACCCCAGCCTCTGTCATCCAGATGCACTTATGTTTGCTTATAAACAAAAGTAGAGAGAAAAAAAAGTGTAACCACATTATTTTTCACGTATACAAATGCCTCTTCTCATGTTCACGGAATTTGAGACCAATAAACCATTAAGAACCTCAAGTTCCTTTTCATGTACTGAAAAGTGAAACCCAGTCATTAATTGATACAAAGTGGAGCTCCAGCTTCTCATACCAGAGTTAACTGGATCTCCTGAGGAAAATCTCTTAAGGCGTTGTCATAGTTGTTGGATGCTGCAGAAATGCAAGTAAGCCTAAGGGGAAATCAAACATTAAATTAGATATGACTACCTAAAATAATATGTTGCAATAGTGAGCTATTTACAACACCCCAAAGACTTTTGTTTCTTTTAGAAAGAAACCGCTCCTCTTTCCAGTGCCTGAACAATAGGAAATGAATTATTTGACAGTGAAAACCAGAGGACAGACCTAACTTTCAGGCCGCCATTGAGGATTGAAGTGGGAGTAAAGCGTGTAGACAGCTATACAAATCACTGACACACCTTAATGAATATTGGGTGTGGGCATCAGGGTCCTGTCAGTTTTGACACTGTGTCCCAAGTAGCTTAAACCCAACACTCAAGGAAAGGTGGAGACCTCATTGGGTCTGTAACATCTGGGATTTTATTTGTCATTTTGGCATACCCCGCAAGCGCAAAAGAAAGAGTAAAAGGGGATTATCTTGACAATGAAATGAGTTACTGAATCTTGTGATAATGAAAAGCAGAAGAATTCTAATGCCTTTCTATGGTCCCTGAGGTAGAGGTGCGTTTATAGTTTTACAGAAGTAAAACGTAGACAGGCAGAACAGATGGCCTAGAGTCCGTGAAACATGACACCCCTCACCTCAGAACTGAGTACCACTATTAATCCTGGTCAGATTCCCTCTTATTACTTTATAACAAGGTTCAAAGTTGCTACTGATGAACTGGCATGTACCTCTTGTTTTGAGACATTCAAAAGAAGTAGAATAGAAAGTTCTAAAGATTAAATGGGAAATAAGTAGAAAAAGTAAAATTACCGTGATTTTTTTTCAAAATAATGTTTCATATTATTTCTCTAATACAGTGGGAAATAAAAACCATAAATGTATAAGATGCTTTCTGGGGAGTAATTCTCTTGTCCTCTTAGAAATCACATGCAGTGGAAAAGAAATCCCACCATACAAATTTTATTCTCCTTTTTGTATTTGTTACATACAATAATATTAGATTAGCTGGAATTTTGGGTAATAGTAAGCAATACCAATACTATTATCTTAGATCTTTTTTCACACCCTTAGAAAGAGAGGTAACAAATTAAGAATGTTTGATGTCTTTAAAAAAAAAAGAAACACTGGGAGATAAATGCTGTTCAGACATGTTTATACAGTTACTTACTCTTTTGTTTAACCAAATTATATTAATGCAGTCTTCCACATCTTTCATTTGGGATACTTAAATTTTTGTTTTAAAAGGTGTGTGCATCTTTTTAAATGTCTGTTAGGCAATTATTGTTCTTCATATATGTTTTTTGTTTTAGTGCTATTATGTTACTATAGCTGCTTTGGATTCCAGTGGGAAATTTTTTAAATACATAGGATATTAACTTTAGAAATTAAGAAGATAACCCCTGGGTTGAATTTCTAATGTGTTAAAAGTCACCTAATAAGCAGCTAACTTCGGATGTCGAGCACTATCATGTGCTCTGGTGTAGCGAACATGATGTACCTGCCCAGCCTTTCGTAGAGGGAGATGATCTCATCTCAGAGAGATAACCATCTCTGACTTTTTCTTCTGATTCATCATCGACCTGAACTCCATTTGAACCTTGTTAGACAAAAAACAAGCAGAATTCCTGGCCCAAACTATAAAATATAATTAAGCCCTTTTGAAATGATGTGTAAAAGAACATTGCTGTACCCCCACTTATAACCACTACCACCACCACAACCAATAAAGTTAAATCAAGCACTGCCTGTAATGGATTAAAATAATAAATGTTCCTGGATTTCAGTGTTTGAAGTACTTGAAGAAAACAGGCTCCCAGCAGCCTGGGTAGCTGAATGCAGGAGAGACATTTATTAATGACGAGTTCAAGGATTTGGCCTGTTTAAGATCATTACTTTCTGTTTACCGTGTGTTATACATCTTTTATATTTTTACACAGCCCACATGTGTCCACATGCAATAACGAAAGCTTTTTTTTCCAACAAAAGAATTGTTAATTGTGTAAATACGGTTCTCTTGGGGAATGTGAAGTCTTCATAGGACTCTGCTCCCCGCTAATGAGAAATCCAGTACAATTATAGTCTTCCAAGTATATCCACCTTCAATCTTGTATATAGCTAACTTGGTCTATTTCTTCCTATTGTTTTTAGTTACCAAATTGTGAACTTAATCTAGACTACTAGAAACTGTTGGCCTTAGGTTAGATATTTTAGAATCATGTCCCGTTGCAGTGGATTTTGTATATCTTAAGTTCTATAGAAAAAGAAATGCTTTTTATTTCTTCTCCTACTTTTAACAAAGGTATGATAAAGAATAATTTCTCTAGTTTTAGATACATTTGGGAAGGGGAAAGGGCAACTGTTAAAAATTTCCTATATATATACCTATTTAAAACAATGTTCCATGGATGGGAGGAAAATGGGCCTTTGAGACCACAAAAATGCAATCAGTTGACATAAAGATACCTTACTGCAAAGTGCCATAAGAGAAGAAAGTTTCCAGCCCTGATAATTAAGTAGTGGAGATCTTAATAGCTTCTCTGCATCTTAATTGTAGCACCTTACAGGTTAGTATTAGATGCAATGGACAAGAATTATTGTAGCCTTCGGTGCTGGGACTGTGGATAAAGAGAAGATCTGGAATAAATCTTTCTCCCCCACTCTACCAAATTTGTGGCAGCATTTAGTTTTGTCTGTGGTCACAGCAAATTGCCCTCTCATCCACATAAGTCATGAGTAGGCTATTTGCTAGGAAAGTTTCTGGCAAAGCAACCTCGTCAGTGATGAGTGACTGAGGACACATCTGAGATGTTCTTTTACTCTCTGGCTGGGCCTCTGGACCTGTAGGCTATGTTGGCATAACATACCGAGGCCATGCAAGACAGCTGGAGACAGGAAAAAGCATTTATCCACAACCCGGTTGCCAGTTGGAAAAATGAAATTACTAAGAACAAACTAATAGCAATAGTTTTTATAGAGCAACCTGGTGCTGGAAGTAGGCAGACAGAATCTGAGCCCTAGCCCTGCTACTTACTGGCCTTTGATGATGGTAAAAGTTACAACACAGCTCATTTCCAAAATGAAGGCAAAAATACCTAATTCACAGGCCTGTTGAAAGGATTAGGTGAGATAATGTACTCAGGGTACCCTACACATTCTGGCACAAATTTATTAAATTCCTCAATAAATAATGGTCTTTTTTGTATCTTCCTCCTCATCCCTCTCCCAACACCACAGGACTGCCCAAATCATTGATCATTAAGTTGTTGAAATCAAAGTTATTGTAAAGATCATCCTTTTCTTTACCAAGAATCCTTTTTTAAATCTTTTTCTCGGGATCCCTGGGTGGCGCAGCAGTTTAGCGCCTGCCTTTGGCCCAGGGCGCGATCCTGGAGACCCGGGATCGAATCCCACATCGAGCTCCCGTTGCATGGAGCCTGTTTCTCCCTCTGTGTCTCTGCCTCTCTCTCTCTCTCTCTCTCTCTCTCTCTCTCTGTGACTATCATAAATAAATTAAAAAATTTTTTAAAAATAAATCTTTTTCTCTCATAGATCTTATTATCCAAACACATGGCATTTAGGATGGGATAGCTGATATAACTACACCAACTCTATATAACTATAACCAAAAAGAAAAGTTTAGTGCGCCTCCAAGCCTGTTTCAGATAGATTCATGATTTCTTTCGGGCTCTTTGAAATATTGAAAATACCTCATGAACCACCATTACTATGTGGAATTCCTTCAAGGTCAAAGAACCCTGGGTTGAGGCCCACTGAGCTAATTCTAACCCCCCCCCCCCCGGCCCCCCGCCCCACCTTCCCCAGCACACCCTACCCTTGAGTTAAGGGTGAAAGATAAAGCGATTTGCCCAGGGATATTCTGAGATGGAGTGAGGGCTATAACACATCTCCTGGTCTGTTATACCATCTCGAAACACCTGGAATATACAGATCAAGACCAATTTCTAAGCCATTGTAGTAAATTATTAAGCAAGTCATTTTGCTTTCAACACTTTTTAAGTTTATACCAATTCTTCCATCCATGTAACTTTCTTTAAAAATTGATTCACAGTGGTTTCCTCATGTAATTAACTAGCTACTGTATTCCTCTAAGAAATTTTTGAAGTATGTATTTACTGTTGTTCTTTCCTCCCTAAGAAGATTGCCATACACTTTCCAATACGCACAGACAGATCTGCCAGTTTGCTTAAAAAAAAAAAAGCCACATGGACCAATCAAGTTTTATTTTTCTAATAAACTGACAACTGTGAAAACAGCATGGTGACAGGTCGGAGAGGAAGAAAGAGGCAAAGCTTATCCTCCATTACCCTTTGGTATTTTTAGTTTAGTTTTTCTAGAATCTGAGAGTTCTAAAACATTTCTCAAAAAGTACCTCTCCCAGACAGAGGCCAAGTAAAAATAGCCAACTCAGTAGACATTTTCATCTTTGATGATTAATTCTCCCTTTATGTGAAAGAAAAAAAGTCCTATTCCTGTTACTTGTTATTTTATTATGGCCAGAAGAAAAGGTGTGGGTTGGGAGGTGGGGGGAGGGGATTGCTTTTACTCACTAGTGAGAACTAGGTGAGAGTACATGGGGATTGGAAATCCCATCCATGAGAAATCATCAGATACATGTTGGGATACAATTAGCAAGGGGACCATCCAGTTGGGCTCTCATTTTGACAGCTAGACTTTTTTTAAAAAGCAAATTTGTTCAAAAGCACCAGCATCCCTTTCAACATAAACATCAATATCCATGTAGTTCTCTGACAGCTTTTTTGTGTTCTGTTCCATATATTAACCTTATACTATATTTTAGTGTACTATACTAATAGGTACAAATATATAGGCATGTTATAAAATGGAATGTAATTCAATACTATCTGATTAACTTACGTATTCTGATCAAGATCAGGGGAGGAAAAAGGTTGGTTTGTTTTTCCCATTGTTAAAATACTCAAATGCCATTTTTTAATGAACTTTAACATAATTAGTTAGAGGAACTACAAATGAGAATAGTTCTAATCATTTCTTTATGAACTATACTTATAAATTTTTTTTTTTTGGTCATCTGGTTATTTATGGTCATCTTTTTATGGATCATCTCTTCATAGATCTTTATTAAAAATTTTTTTCTGGGCACCTGGGTGGCTAAGGTGGTTAAGCGTCTGCCTTTGACGCAGGTCATGATCCCAGGGTCCTGGGATCAAGCCCTGCATCAGCTCTCTGCTCAGAGGGGAGTCTGCTTCTCCCTCTCCCTCTGCCCATCCCCCTACCACCTTGTTCATGCTTGCTCTGTCACTCTCTCAAATAAATAAAATCTTTAAAAAGTAAATTTGATGATTAATTCTCCCTTTATGTGAAAGAAAAAAAGTCCTATTCCTGTTACTTGTTATTTTTAAAATAAATCTTTAAAAAAAATCTTTAAAAAATCTTAAAAAAAATTTTTTTTCTTCCTCACTTTTTGAGGCACCCTGATGCTTCACTGTTATGCAAATTGACCTAGAGATGTATCTGACCCAATCTTGATGATTTTCTAGTAGCCTTAGATTATTTCCAGCTGTATAAAAAAATACCTGGATGTGTTTTGCTAGCACATGTCATCACTGAGTGCTCTTTCTCATGACATACAGAAGCACTGATTCAGATTGCATTTTGCACAGTCAGCATGTAGAGAATAGGAGCCTTACCAAGTGTCTAGTGGAGACTGAGCTGGCAGCATTTTGTAAACATTCTCTAAAACAAGTGGTTTGCATTTATTAGTCTCCTGAAGGAGTATTTTAAAGGTCATGGAACTACTTGTTCCTTGAACTAAATTTTTATACTCAATGAAAAGTATGTCAGTATGCAAACCAAGCAAGGTGATTTCTGTTTATCATTCCAATTGTTTCTGAAATTACTTCTCAATATTGTGACACCTCATTTAGTTTAATTAAATATCTGCCATTAGTTTGCTAGGGCTGAAATTAAAAATATAAACACATATTTTTGAAAGACACCAATGGAAAAATCAGGCAAAAAGCATTCTGTTAAATGGAAGGGAGTAGAAGAGGTTCTGTACTCGGTTAAAATGACCTGATCACACAATTGCTAAATGCAGTGTGGGGTCCTGGATTGGATCCTAGAACAGGAAAGAGACATAAGGGGAGCGATGTGAAATTCAAATAAAGTATATAAATTAGTTAGTAGTACTACAGTTGATTTACTGGCTTTTGAGAATCATGCTATAGCTCACATAAGTTGTTAACTTTAAGGGAAGCTGACTGAAGGATATCAACTTTGCTCTAAAAGACTAAAATTGTTTCAAAGTTAAAAGATTTAAAAAACAACCTGGTAAGTGTTTGAGTAACTCTGGTAATATTCATGCTTTAAGTGACCATTTAAAATCTTACACTTCCATGGCATATGCCTTTATTTTTTTTCTTCTTCCCATATTATTTTTTGGGATTTTAAGGGGGAAATTAACAGTTCAGAAAATGTAAAGGATAGCACATCAAACACCTATACATTCACCAGCTAGAACAAATGTAAACATATTGTCATATTTGCAGTATGTGCACAGAGGTAAAATACCATGAAATTGTTCAACCTTTTCCAGTGCTAAGAAGATAGCTCCTTCTAGTTCTTAAATTTGGTCATTTTATCCAACAGTGCTTATAGTCCACTAGGAAGGAGACTCACACATTCCTTAATTCACTTTCTGTTGCCATTTATACCAGATTTGAAATGTAGAAGTGCCCAGTTTACATGAACTGTGATTATTCTCTGTGGCCCTGGGTTTATTATGTGTGTGGTGATACATAAAATAAGATTCATTTTATCCCAAGGAAGGTATTTAGCATGTTTCCTGATTTAAAAAAAAAAAAAGAACAAACAAAAAAAAAAGGGGGATGATGTCCTCATAGGCTGGCTTCTCACAGAGTGAAAGAAAGGGAAAAAGAAAATTAATAGCCCTGTCATGAGTCCCAGGGATTATTTTCATATTTTGTGGTAAAAGTGTGAAGTTTGGTTTACCATTTCTAAATGACGCTTTGTGAAATTCATCACCACTCTTTATTATTAAGCAATCATCATAATCCCTTATTACTGGTTATTTATACCCACCAAGATTAAAACCACTTAAACTAACATGTTTTTCTATTATTGTGTTGTAGTTTTTTAAAAATGTAGCAGGAAATGTCCAAAAGGAAACAGACTCTATTTTAAACTTAAAGCTGGTATTTGTGGGTGAACCTGGTGGCACAGACGACCTGAACCTCTTATCTAGGAGCAAAGCCACCGTCAACTGGTGTATGTAGTCAGAGTAGTGCAGCAAATGGGCATGTGGGGATGAGTTAAATCAGTTGCATAAGCCTTAAAAGTGAACCACACCTCACTTCCTTGTAAGTGTATGGCACAAAAGAACAGAGAAGGGGACAGAAGGGACCAAACAGGGCACATTTATGTCTACAGGTGTTTTTTTTTCTTTTTCATTTATTTATTCATTCATTCATTCATTCATGAGAGACACAGAGAGGCAGAGACGTAGGCAGAGGGAGAAGCAGACTCCCTGCGGGGAGCTCGATTCAGGACTCGATCCCAGGACTCTGGGATCACAACCTGAGCCAAAGGCAGTTGCTCAACCACTGAGCTACCCAGGCATCCCAGTCATGTGTTTTCTTAATGCTTTTAGACAGTGCCTGTTCTGTGTCCTTACTGCCAACATGAGCATCTTAAATTCTCTATGTGTTTAAACAAGTCCATGATCAGTGCTGGTCGACCTGAAATAGAAGCAAGTCCAAACTGTAAAAGGATTACAAAGGTTTAAGAAGAGAGTGAGGAGTAGACTGTTAGGGAAAAAAGAAAAAAAATGAAGACAATGTACATATACGTACACAAATACTTATTAGAAAAAATTAACAGCACAAAAGAGAATACAAAGCAAAAAAAAAAACAGATTTGTTTGATATTAGGGAAGTGTCTATGTTTTTTAAGAGTTCACTTGTTTAACAGATTCCATATTACACACGTTGGTTGTTTTTTCCCCTCTAGTACTTCATGAGATCTCGGAACATGAGGCTGATAAACTGCCAAGGAAAAATCTGACATGAGAGAAACTTGTAAATTACTTATTTTACCTTTGTAACCCAGTGTATATATATATATAGCTGATGACCAATAAACATTGGTTGAATAATAAATGCATTCACGTGTAAATATCAAGGTAGAGGTGATCCCAGATATCCAGAAGCCTCTCAGATAGAAACATGGGAGTAGCACTTAGCATGTTAAGAAATGAAGCATGATTATGAATACTGTTATAATAAATTGTCCTTAAAGCCATGAGGTAGAGAAATTCACTGGAATAAGAGATTGGACATGAGGGAAAAGAATAGAAACTGTGGGTTACCCTTGGCAATCCCTTTACTTGGAGACTGTATATCGGTTGGGATGCTTTAGCTTATACATGACAGAAAATCGGACCTAAGCTGATTTAAGCAGTCTCATGTAGGTGAAAAGCTTGGAACCAGTGGTGTCCTTGGACATGGTGGAATCCATTACATCTCCCTTCTGTGTTACACAGCTTCAGCCTCACACCCCACATGGTGGCTGCCAGCAACTGCAGCGCCTTCATTTTCTTAACTTCAAAGCAGAGAGCAAGAAAGGTCACTTGCCCAAAAGTATTACTGCACTTGATTGGTTTTCATTGACTCTCATGCTCATCCCTAAGCCAAATCAAACTCCGGAGAGTATCAAACATGAAAATCAAAAAGTCTGGCAAGTTTCCAGCCCTGCTAGCCTACTTTCTGGCAAAGCAGTCCTTAGATTCACTTAGTGTTGAAATAAAGCTATGGCTGTAACAGTGCCTGCTTCAGGTGTAAGATCTCTGTATCTCAGGTAGAGTGTGCCTTCTCCCGTCCTCCTCACAGTTTACCTGAGTCTGGCTGGCTTTCTGATTCTTGTTGCCGGCTCCCAAGTGTTGACCTGATCATTGGCTTCCTGCTTATGGGCCATTTTCCTGAGGTTACAGTCCCTACCTTTATCTTTATTCTCCTAAGAATTCTAGGTATCTCATTCTCTCTACCCAAGCAAAAAAATAGGATTTGTATGATAACAGTGAAGTGGTTCATGTGTTTACAGATGTATGTAGTAACACAAAAGCCATCAATATTCCTATATTTGTTTGTAATGATTCAAGTTTAGATTTTTTTCATATCTTTCCTTACCCCAGACAGTAAATACTAATTGTATAACTTTGGAGAATTAAGAAAAGCTTTCCATCAACCCTACTTAAGTTCTACTTTGTGAAAAGAGAAGCACTTTCTGAGGAATATACGTAAGATATAAGTATGTAAATTTTGTCATTCTAGTACTAATTTTTAAGTAAAACCTCAGAAACTAACTTAGTACAGTATCAGTATTATGAGTAGCTCCCACATAGTAGAAATATCTAGTAAGATCCAAGTTCTGTATGTATTAGGCTACTACTATAAAGATGTTATCATATGCTTACAAACATCTTTGTATAAATGAAAGCTGTTATAGAGTAAGAAAGGTAATCGCCTTCATCTGTATGTTCCAGACAAAATGTTGTCAAGCCCATTCTTAACAAGACTTCTGCAGATAAATATAAGCCCTTTCTTTTCTTTTCTTTGATAATTACCTTTGCTCCCATGAAGTTGTCCTTTATGTCTGTCTTCGTTCTTCTGCTTTAATTTTCACCACTTCAAAGTGATATTTTAGGGATGATTAGAAATCAGCACATTAGAGGGAGCATTCGGCAGGTTTCTCACTGTCATAGGGAGAGGTATAAATAAAGAAAAGCAGAAGGCTAGAAACCACTCTGTGGTACTGTATAGAACCAGAAGTATCAGTGTGAATTCATGATTTTTAATATATGGTCTGATCGATAGGTACAGAAATACAAATGTGTGTGTATAAACATGGGTAGTATATATACATAGACTTCTTTCTTAGCCCTCTCTGCTGAGACAGCCTAGAAGCAGTGACACCCTAGTAGCAATGAGCATACCCACTGCCCAGATTTTGTTTTCGAGGTACCATTCTTTAGCAAAAGAAACCCAGGCTCTTTGGACAAATGGCTGATGCCATAGATGAGATGGGAAGAATACAAGATAAGCCTAAAACATCTTTGATGGCCAGAAAGTAAAGAAGTTCTCCAAAAATGATGGTGGTATATCAAAAGGACACAGGACCCAACTTGAAGGGATTCTCAGTTCCCAGAGTTGGTTCAATTGAAGCAACAAAGTAAATGATAGATTATAACCCATAAAATAAAATAAGTACCTGTGAGTCCATAGTAATACAAATACATAATTGAACTAATAGATGGGGTAGAAAGGACAGTCCATTTTACCACAGAATGCTAGTTAAGTGTAGGAGAGTAAGAACACTGGGAAAAAACATTGTCACATACCACAGTAATAATTGCAGGCAAGAACCATAGATGGATGCAGAAACATTTGTGGGTAAAAGTTTAGTATAAAAAAGGATAGATACTTGCATGATTTTCATATATCTCCCCCCACAAGATATTTTTATTTTCATATGAAAAAATAGCAATTTTACAGTGGCAAAACCTGGCAGACACCATTTTAGCCATGTGATCAGAGTTAATATTGCCAGTTGTAAAACATCAATATCACAGACCCTAATATTGATACACTGAGAAGGGCATCAATTTTCTGGGATTCTTGCCAAAAATGTATAACTTCATTCTAATGAGAAAACATCAGATAAACTCAAATGGAGAGACATCCTGCAAAATAATTGGCCTGGACTGTTCAAGAGCATCAAAGTCACTAAACACAAAGCTAGAGGATCTGTCACAGATTAAAGGAGACTAAGGAGACCTGACAGCTAAGTTCAGTAGGGATCCTAGTTTGGATCCTGGACCATAAAAAGGACATTAGTGGGGGGGGGGGGGGGGGGGGGGAGGCAAAATTTACATAAGATCTGTAGATCACTTAATAGCAGGATATCAATGTTGATTTCAGTGTTTCTGGTAGAGAGGTATATGGGAACTCTGTATATTTTTGCAACTTTTAGGTGATTCTAGCATCATTTCAAAATAGAAAGGATTTTGTGTGATTTCTTTTAGAGGAGGGGGACTTGGAATGGATGGTTTCTAAGGTCTGTTCCATCCAACCTTATTATTCTATGACAGAGTGATGCAAAATGAAGAATGGCAAAGATTTAAGCACTTTTATCTTTTGTTTGTCAGTTAAGAAATATGTTGACACAGATGAAAGTAGGGTCAGATTTTACACTGGCAATTCAGTTTGGTGGGATATATCCTGAAGAGCTACTGTTGTGCTCAGTACTATACTGAGTAAGATGGTCAGTCTACTAAAGCTTGAAAATTATGTGTTCTACCCTTTCAGTCATTTAGCTTACCAAAGTCTCCCATGATTGTTTTATAATAATGGAGATGGATAGAATGATCTGGAAATTAAGTCTTGGACTAAGAGAACAAGAGCCCCCAAAGTGGGCCCCCGAGATTTTTTAAATCTGAGTGTCTGGTGAGGTAGTGATAAACATCAAATAAGCAACCTAGAAGGCTTTTGCTATAAAATATTTTGTGTACAAGGAGCCAAAAGAATATTCACTTTAAGATTACTATCAGGTAATTGGGTAGTAGGGCAGAGTGAAAATGCATGTATTGGGAAATGTAATTCTAACATTCCCTTAATACTCATTTGCTGGATAGCTGTACTGAATCAAGCCTGTACTTTCATATAATCCCATTATAAGAAATTTCTGAATGCTAAATTGGTATGTTTCATTTAGCTGATATTTACTGTTAAAAAGTAAATATTTCAGGCAATGTAATGCAGTTAAGTCAGGAAGTTATGACTTGAGTTCTAAACTACATTAATGAAGATGATTTCTGATTCTTGGGTATTTGGGAGCCTGGTTCTTTTTTTTTTTTTTTTTTAACTTTCTGTGGTATTATTTTTTTCTTTAAGTGAGAAAGTTGTGAATAAAGAAAGTTGTGTAAATGAAATGGAAATCTTAGTGCCATAATATGGTTGAAAGAATTTATGAAACTGGTTCCTACTGTCCTAATTATTAACAAAAGTCTTAGCCCCAACTTACATGAGTGCAGTGTCTTCCATGGAAGATTAGAAGTTATGTATCTTATTTCTGCAGTAGGAGCATACAACCTGTATGAAGTTTTTAAGTCTCCACAGAATTGAAAAGTCAGTGTGGGTACTATACTTTGAAACGTGTATACTATGGGCCTAAGGTGTTTTTTAATCTTTCATCTCTTTTAAAGATCAAATATCATTAGAAAAATAAGCCATGGGCATTACAAACGTGGTCTAGTGAAATTCAATATTCACAATGACAATTCAGAATATGAGCTCCTTGGGGGAAAGTTAACCCACCACTCTTAACTTTGCATCCAAATATCTTCAAGTGTGCTGTTAGTTTTATGAAGAGGTTTTGATCTACACTTCTAGTTTAAGTTCAAAAGAAAACCTACATTTTAAAGTGTATTCCTTTTCTGGGTATATTTACTTTGAACTATAGCATATAGTTTTTCTCGTAAATCTAACCTGCCACTATCTGTTTTTAAGGCTTTGTAAACTTCAAGTGGTTATGATGTGTGAAGTTTGGATTAAACTACAATTTTTAGAAAACACATGTTATATATTTTGATTGTTTTGAATTTTAGCATGGGCCGGTCAAAAACTTGAGTGTCTAGCAGAGTAATACACTATACTCTGTTACTATAAGAAATCACAGAAAATTACCCTTTCCCATCATGTGACAATAGATAAATGAAGCAGCTGTTCCTACTCTTAATGTAGTTGTTTGAAAAACTTGCACAATTTAATGAAAATGCCTCTACTCATAAAACTTAAAATGCTCACACATGGAAAAAGTCATAATGTTTTGGCAAATATTTCTTTGTTAGAAATGTGAATGAAGCCTACCTGCTTTATAACTAGAATTCTCTGTAAGTGGCATACAACTGTGGGAGAAAGCCAACTGAAAAAGACTCTGACAAAGGATGAATTAATGCTCTT